>NC_137979.1:44911339-45176614 GCF_963924665.1 Micromys minutus | reverse complement strand
GGGATTAGAGGTGTGTGCGACCCCTCCTGGCTTGCTTTCTCATTTCAGTTTTCCAGAGTGAAGTGCCTATATCCTCAGCATTTAGGAGGCAGAGGCAGGAAGATTCCAATTTGAAGACTGCCCTGGACTATACATCTACACACACACACACACACACACACACACACACACACACACACACAAATTCTTCATCCCTATCAACTGGAAGGTCAACTTCAAGGACAGTATTTCTGTCCTATTTAACTGGAAGAAGTGTCACTCATGGAAAACCCAGGGTGAATGATATACCCTTATGATATACACTTGAGCCTTCACTGGGTGAATGAAGGTATCCCATGGTACTTCTTGCTCATCCGCACCTCACCCTCACAATCCTTAAATCCTACCTCACAGCCCCAATCCCCCTTCCAGGAAATAAAGGGAGAATGACCACGAAGTGGGGGGCAGGATTTAGTTACATGGCATCAAAGCTACAGAAAGATGGCTGGACAGAGATTGGGGGGGGGGTCACTAAAGCAAGGGCCTGTATCAAGTTATGCATATATACATGCAATGCCTGAAAAAGGCCAGAAAAGGTTCTCATATCACCTGAAGTTGGATATACAAGTGATCAGGAGCTGCCACTTGTGGATGCTGGGAACCAGGTTCCTGTCCTCTGCAAGAACAGTGTTCATTCTTAACTGCTGAGCCATCTCGCAGCCTCGAGAACATATTCCTTATGTATTATTATTGTACGTGTGTTTATGTGCATGCACACGTGCACGCATACTACAACACACTTGATGTCAGAGGACAACTTTGTGATTTTGTGGGGTTGGTTCTCTCCTCCCACCTTTATGTGAGTTCTTAGGATCCAATTCAGTGAAAAGCCTTCACTCACAAGTGGCTGGCCCACCCAGACAGCTTTAAGTTGTTCATTCACTAAAAAAGGGGGGGTCTCAAAGTGTCTTACATGAAAATCAAAGTTCTGCTTTAGTGCCAAAGGTGAAGAGGACAGAAAAGGATTCCATCCCATATGGGGGGGGGGGGGACCAATGCATATTATTCTGCCAATCACCCTTAAAAGGAGGCCTTTAATTGGTAACAGAAAAACAAGCAACAGCAGAAATCAAAGCAGACAAGGACAGGAGACTCTGGAGACACAGGCCTTTAAAGTGTATCTGGAGCAAACAAGTGGAGACCAGCAGGTCAGAGCACGCTGAGTTGAAGAGTTAGGAAAGAATTTTAAGAAAGTGATTGGTCAAACTTGAAAACGAAGCCATGTTTAGTTTTGGGTTTTGATGTTGTTCGTTTTTTGTGATTGTGTCAGCTTAACAGAAGCTACGGTCATCTGGGAAAAGGGGACTTCAGTTAAGAAAATAAATGCTTCCTTCAGATCGGCCTGATTAATAATTGATACGGGAGGGTCCATACCATTGTGGGCGGTACCAACCCTGGGCAAGTGGTCCTGAGTGCTGTAAGAGACTAAGTAAGCCAGTAGGCAGCATTCCTTCGGGGCCTCTGTTTCCTTCTTACCTCCAGGTTCTTGGCCTGGTTTCCCTCAATGATGGGCTGTGATCGGGTAACATCAAACAAACTCCAAGTTGCTTTAGGTCAGTCTTCATCACAGTAATAATAGCTAAATAGGAGAGAAATGCCTACTGGAGGAGACCAAAGAAGAGACAAAGACACTTGTTAAGAAGTTCTGCAGCTCTTTTAACAGTTGTGTCTTTAATCAAGATGATGACATAAGAAATGGGGAGAAGTGGGGTACCCAGAAACTGGAATCTTAGAGAACGGATGACAGGGATAACAGAAAGGCGTCCGCTTGAAGCAGGGAGACCATGGAAAACAGAAGAAAGAAAATGCACTTAATTTGCTCCTGGACGCAAACCTCCCCTTCTCCTAGAATGTTGTATATTAAAAGAGGAGATATCAGATTAGAGGTGGAGGTACCCGCCCACTGAAATCCGGGAACTTTTATTTAAAGTGGGCGGGCGTCAGCGGAGGTTACAACGATGAACACAGGTACTTCCGGTTGTTACGGAAGTGGGACTTCGTACTCTCCCAAGCTCCTCCCTCAGCGGCCAGGCACACTGACAGGATGGCCGAACGGACGGCGCCGCTGCTGCTGTTAACTTTGGCAGTGGGACTCGCGGGGGGTTCCCAGGGCGACCGCGAGCCGGTGTACCGCGACTGCGTGCTACGATGCGAGGAACGGAACTGTTCGGGGGAAGCACTGAAGCACTTCCGCTCCCGTCAGCCAATCTACATGAGCCTAGCTGGTAAGCCCCACCCACCGCATAAGCTCCGCCCGTTGGTCTAGCCCCGCCCATTATGCCCTGCTGTTCTGCAAAGCAGAACCTCAGTTTCCCTCTGCATTCTCTTATGAGTGCAAATGTCTGGAGCCTCCTCAGTGTCTGTGGCGGGGAGTGGGGGGGCGTGTATTGCATTAGACTGCCCCACCTTTCTACAAGCTTCATTTTATTTATTCAAACCATTACTTGTTAAATACAAAGTAGAAGACCTGAAATGACCCAAAAAGCAGGCCAAGATCCTGCCCTTCTGGGTTTATAATCCCCAAGCAGGTGAATATTAGCCTTCTCCAGGACAGAATGGTTTGAGACCTAATGGACCCATAGATTAAGCACTGTATGCATTTGGAAAAGAAAGGAATGGAGTCTGTTTCAGTGGGTGGAGGCAGGGGTCAACCACGGAACAATTTAAACAGGGTGGAATTGATCTCAGCCAACATATTGAGCACCCACGTTCGACAGGTGTCACAGCAGGTTGGCTTTCATCATAACCCCATGAGATACTTTCCCTAATCCATTTTAAGGATGGGAACACTCAGAGAGATTAAGTACCTTGCCCAAGGTCACACGGTCTGTAAGTGGTAAGGGAGAGTTCCCAGTTCTGGCCTGTTTGACCAACAGCCCATCCTCCTTACTACACCCTTTCCATTCCAGACAGAGGCAACAGGGAGCTTGGAGTTCCTAGGAGGATTCGGGGTACACGCAGCATCTTGGTTTACCCAGAGAGCAGGGAGCAGGAAGATTAGTGGCAATAAAGGAACAAAGGCAAACGGGAACATGAGGAGTTAGGTAAAAGGTCTGAGCTTGATTTTTTACAGCCAGTAGGAAGGCACCAAGCACCAAGGACTTCTCCCTGGGTTCAGAATGGAGACGTATGAATTCGAGTCTCCAAGAGGGGCCTGTCAAATGCCAAGAGCTCGGGTAAAGAGAGAAGAAACTGTTCACTTTGCACCCACTGCTACAGTAAGATCTGGAGATTTCCTCCGGTTCTGTCAAACCTTCGGGTCCTCTCGGCCTCCATTCATGCCTGCGCTCCTCCAGATGGCTTCTGCCTCCCTAGGCTGAGACATATCTGTAATCTTGTTTGTCTGTTTCAGGCTGGACTTGTCGGGATGACTGCAAATATGAGTGTATGTGGTTCACTGTTGGCCTCTACCTTCAGGAGGGTCACAGGGTACCTCAGTTCCATGGCAAGGTGAGTCGGAGGGCCAGGAAAGGTACATGGTGGTCCTTCAACCCCGAGTTGGGCCATGCTGTTCCAGCAGTCTGAGGTAGGGTGTCACAGGGAGGAGAGATGGACAGGTACTTGTGCTCAGAGACCTTGCTTTTCCCATAGTGACAATGTATCCGTTCTGCTTCTCGGTTTGGAGGGATAAGGTCTGTCTCAAGCCAAGTGTGATGGAGCACACCTTTAATACCAGCACTTGGGAGGCAGAGGCAGGTGGCTCTCTGAATTTGAGACCCACCTAGTCTGTTAGCCAAGGCTTCACAGTGAGACCCTCTCTCCATAAAACAAACACACAAGCAGAAATATCTGTGCCACCCCCCCTCCAACCCCCGCGCCACTACAGTAGTACCGAGCTTCTCAGGGCTTATGGAAATGCCCACTGACCTTGACTAAGGTGTTTCTCTCCCTGCTTCCTGCTTCTCCAATCAGAGTCTAGATCATCAGAAATACCCTTCCGACACCCAGCTTCTTTGTGCCCTTTGACCTACTGTTACCTCATTTTGGCCTGTGGGGTTGGCAGGAACTGGTCACCCTAGTTTACTGCAAAGCAATCAGGCATACTGAGGATGATGGCAATCAGTTGAGGAGAGATGGGACCTAGATCTAGATAGCAGGTCTCTATGGCTTCGCCTTGTGTGCCTGCTGTCCCCAGATCCAGGCTCCCACGGTGGTGCCTGCCAGCCACAGAAAGACTCCTATCTTAACCAGGGACTTCTGGAGAGATACTTATTGACTTGAGAGAACTTATAATTCTGAGCCGAGGAAGCAGCTGGAGTGCTGTTAATGCAGCCGTCATGGAAAGGTGGTCCAGGCTGGCTCGGGCTGCCTCTCCTCATCCTCCTCCCTATGCTCCTTTTTCAGTGGCCCTTCTCCCGGTTCCTGTTCATCCAAGAGCCAGCTTCTGCCGTGGCCTCGCTCCTCAATGGCCTGGCCAGCCTGGTGATGCTCTTCCGCTACCGCGCCTCTGTGCCAGCCTCTTCCCCCATGTACCACACTTGCATGGCCTTCGCTTGGGTAGGTAGCCTGACGGGATACTCTGTATCCTGCTCTGAGCAGAGGAGAGCTTCCATCCCTGGTGATGGGCTTCTAGCAACCAGCTGCTCTCTTTTCCAGGGCTAAAGTGAGTGGTCGTCAGGCACGGGAGGAATGGAAGGTGCAGCAGGCAGGTTTCTAGTAAAGAGCCAGAGCAGTGTTCTCAGGAAGGAGGGAGGACACATGTTATTCTTGTCGTAAGCGAGGAAGCTACAAAGAGACTCTGTGGGGTGGTTTACTAACAGAGATGGGAAGCAGATAGGAGAGAGCATGGCTTGGAGTGCGGCTGGCTCTTTCCAGCACCCCTCTGGAGGATTAATGTGACTTTCGTTCTGGCCCAGAGTTCTTATGAGAGCTCAGCCTAGTCCTGTGTCTGTCCCTGGAGAACCTAGGTGGGTTCATCTGAGTAGGTAAGATGGCTTAGCCTCGCCAGTATGGCTGGTGTGAGGAACGAGAATTCATGGCCGGGGAACTGTTGAAGGAATGTGGTCTTGGGTACAGAGTGGCACCTGTGACAGGAAGGGGGTGCAGTGGATGTGTCAGAGTTTCTGTGATAGGTCAAAAGGGGAAAAATTTTCACTCACCCACCTTCCTGCCATAGAGCCTCCATTTGTGTCCATCGGACACCTGCTGCGTGACAAGCACTTTCCTGGGTTCAGGAAACCCCCAAACATGTGAAAACACACCATTCCTTGCCTTCTGGTACCACAAACCCACGATTAGCTATCAAAGTACTCCCTTGAAGAAAACACAGCGGAGGGAGGAGCTGTAGGGTAGGTGATGGGGACAGGCCCACAGGGCAACAGAGGAAGGCCTCCCTGACGGGAGACAGCCGTGAGGAGCTGAAGGTGTCAGGGTAAATACAAGAAGAGCAGGGGACTCTTCTAGACAAAATCAGAAAGTGTAAAGATAGCAAAGGGTAAGGGCAGCTGTAGACCAGAAGCAAGAAGGAAGACCGCTCCTGGGTCTAGTGGTTGGAGGACTCTGACCACAGCTGATACACAGTGAACTGAGGTGCACAGGCTGGCCGGGCTGGGGGATGGACGTGGAGGAGGTGTTGGACCTAGTATCTGCCCTTCAGTGATAGTAATAACTGTTAAGGGCTATGGAATTAGAGCAAAAAGAAAAGAGAAGGAAAAAATTATGAGTTTGGAACAGTTGGGCAGAATGACCATGATGTAATCCCAGCACTCAGGAGGCTGAGGCAGGAGGACTTCAAGTTTGAGGTCACTGTAGGTTGCATAGTTAATACCTTATCTTAATTTGGGGGGGGGGGCAAAGGTTTGGTGGCACACATCTTTCATCCCAGCACTCAGGGTGCAGAGGCAGGAGGATCTCTGTGGGTTCAAGACTAGCCTACTCTACAAAGCAAGTTCCAGGAAAGCCAGGGTGGTTATACAGAGAAACTGTCTCAAAAAACAAAAACAAATTTAAGTTTAAAAACAGTAGTTATGGATGGATGTGGTGGCTCATGCCTACAAATCTCAGAACCAGAGAGGGGGAGGCAGGTACGACTCCAAAGCTATCCTGGGCTACATAGTACATTCTAGAACAGCGAGTGCTACTGAGGAAGACCACATGCATGTGGTACCAGGCTTGTCCTCTGCACTTGACCAGCATGTCCTGTGGGATCCTCATCATGTTCCTCTGTTCTCTCAGTGAGATTCAGACACACAGGGCTTTGGCCCCAGATAACAGCTAGCAAGTCAGCAGGTAGAGGAGTCAGGGTCAGCCTCTAGCATCATGCCACTGGGCTGCAGGGCCTGAGTGTTTCCTGAGATGGACACTGGCTGAGCATTTGCTAAGGGCAGAATCATATTTCGCATCTGTGTTAGCTGGGAATTTCAGTGCAAAGGCTCAGTCAGCCTGGGAAGCAGGTCATAGATACACTGGGGAAGCTCAGCAAAACCTAAGAGCTAGAAAGTAGAGCACAGGTCCTCTGGTAGGGGGCAGATGCTAAAGTTATTGGGACCTTTTCTTGTCTTTATGAGGTCTTCTAGAGACACAGGGACACAGAGACCACTGATTGGATGATTTAGTTTTAGTTTTGCTGATGGGGTCTCACTGTTTAGCCCAGGTTGGCCCTTGGTGTTCACTCTTCCTGCCTCTGGACAGCTGGGCTTTGCTGTAATAGGCAGGCACCACAACACGTATTCTAGACTGGATTTCACACTTGCCGCTGAGCCTTGTGTTTCTGCCTGGAGGGTGTGGCAGTGGACTTTATCCAGGGCCAGGTCTTCTGGCACAAGTGTGGCTCTCATTTGTGCTGGGCTGTGGATGGGAGGCCCCCTCGGCAGCTTAAGGTTCTGCAATGGGTCAGGGCTGTTTTTTCCCTGATAACTCTGCCCCATAGTGGAGCCCGTGAAACTTCAGCAGAAGAGGGTGGCTCCTGCCTTGCCATTTAGATCTAAGTTTGGCCTGAACAGGTACCAGGAAGGGCTGTGGAACCTGCCAGAGTTCTACATGCTGTGGCCCTTTGACTTCATGGAGGTGGGGTGTAGCCCTCTGCCAAAGCTAGGAGGCCAAAGCAATTAATTCCCCACCTTTATCTAGCAGGGAAAGGTCCTCAGATGTACATGTAAGATAAAGTGCCAGGCACTGATAGTACCTCCTCTCTTGAGGGAAGGATAAGAGAAGAGATAGGCTGGAACTCTAGCAGAATAGTAGCTAGCCTTCAGGAAGGACTTCCCAACTGTCAGACAAAAATCTGGTGAAACAAGCAATGTTAGGAAATAAGAAACCCTTTAAAAATGTTGGATCGATTGGTTTGTGCATATGAATGCTCGTGCCATGGCTTGTTAATGGTTAGGCTGTAAAATTATTATTATGTTATTGACTCTCTCCTATCATGTAGGTCCTGGGGTTTAAGCTCAGGCCATCAGGGTTGGCACAGGTACCTTCACCCAAAACAAAAACAAAAACACAAAAACAGCCCAGGAATCTTCTTTGATGATGGGAAAAAGGCCTGCCTACCTTGGAGGGAACCCAAGGCAGTCTTGCTCTGCTCGACTGTGGTCCCTGTGGCCCCCAGGAGGGGACAGGATGGCAACAGACATCATGTTTAACATTCTGCCTCCCCCACTTCTGAGACAGCAAGCTATTTAAAGATCCACTTGTCCCCACCGTGATGGTGTCAATGACAGCCCCGAGCACTGGGGCTTAACACTGGGGTCAAATTCCTGACAGATCTGGCTCACTTGGCATCCACCCAGTTTCACGGCTGTGATATTTTTGTCTGTTTTTGAATTTGCCAGCAAACTAAAACAAGCCCCTCTGCGTCCCTCTACCCACCTCCTGTCCCCTCACCCTGATACCGCTACCATCCTGGCCCCACATCCCCCATTCTTATTGTTTACAGTTCTCACCTCCCCTGTTGGTCCCTCCAACCACACTGGGCACAACCGAGGAGTGTAGAACAGTTGTGTATGTGTGGGGGTTTCCCCTCCCTTCCCTGTCCATCTGTCCTCTGTTTGTGTCTGACTATAAGTTCTGAGGAGAAACAGCACCTGCTGGGACCATACTAATGGGACAGCAGAACCATACTCGTGGGACAGTGGTTGGAAGAACAAAGATGGGCTCTTCCCATAGTCTGCACCATGGTACCTGAGGCCCCTAGAGCCCCATGATTTAATCTGGAATTTAGTGGCCTTTGAGGAAAAAGAAATGAAGGGACATGGTGTGTCAGCCTGGTGGGTGTGATGAAGAAAACCTAGGTTCATGGGTCACCTGTGTACTAGACAGCAGCAGTAAATCACCACAGGTAGTGGGAAACTGAGGCAGAACAAATAAATATGTTGCCTGAGGACACAGGAAATGCTGTGCTTAGAGTCTAAAGCCCCAGGTTTGGCTCCAAGGCCTGCTTTCTTAGCAACACTGTCTCTGAGCTTGAGGAAAGTATCAGAAAGACCCCACCATTAATCAGACACTCCTTAAGAGAGAGGGGCATCCCAGGGGTGTAGAGTATAGTATAGGCTTCAGATAGGACTCAGTAAGTAGAAGGCTCCTGAGAGACACACAGATAAGGAACTTAGCAGCCCCCACCTGTCTGTGGCTCTCAGGCCTGGCCCAACGCACCTCTGCCCTCTTCTTCCCGTGTTTCCAACTGCCACTTAGATCAGCCCTCTTGTCACCTCCCCCTTCCTGCTGTGGGTGACAAGAACTCCTGGCTGCCTGCCAGTGCTCTCTGCCTTCCTCTCCTCCCTGCCACACTGGTTCCAGGGCCACTGTCCTCCCTAAGATATCCCTGCACCTGGTCTGCCTGGTCTTTGTGATTGCTTGGGCCCTGTCTCCAGCCCAGGGTCACCCCTCTCCCCACACTGCTGGATCTCACTATAGACCTTGTGAAGGAGGAGGTGAGGGCCACTCAGGCCTACCCTAGTTGAAGAGAGAGGGCTTAGACTTGTTCTGAACTTGAGGGTTACAACCTGTGTCCCAAGCTAGGTTTGGCCACTCATCCTCAATAAACCAATTTAAAAAGCCAGACTAATAGTATATCCCGTGTGGCCACACTGGGAAGTCTGCTTATTGAGCATGAATGGCTGAGCCTGGCGGGACACAGACTGTGACCTCTCCTCTCAAATTTAGTACCAGGCTGAGAGGCACAACCAGGTACCCACGGGAAATGTGAAGCTGCCCCCTCCAAGCCTGAGGAAAGGGCCAGAAGAGACCTACCCACCATGAGATGCACCTTAGAGTCTTCTGAAGGCGTCAGAGGCTGTTCTTTAGGTGGCCTTCAGTAAGCCGAAGGCACTATGAGGGACTAGCAGTGAGAAGCCAAGCTCAGCAGTGGGTGGGGACAGAGAGCTCCTAGAGCCAGAGCCCAGCATCAGGAGTACTGCCTGGCTCCAAGCTTGCCTTGCCTCTACCCTTTGCTGTACCCTCGGCTTAAATGTCTCGTCCTCCTACCATGGGACCCTACAGACTGGCTTCCTGACCTACTCCTGTGTCCCCTGACCGGACAATTGTGGTACCTAATGTGCAGCTCCTACAGGCCTGTCCTGCAAGTGTCTGCCCACTCTCTTAGGTACGGCAGGCCGATATCCTCCTTTTGTGACTAGCTCCCACCAATTTCCCCATGTCTGGTTTGTGTCTCCACCCTAGCTCACCCTTTTCTCAGTAACTGGGGCCTTTGCTGGGGACTCATGGACCCAAACAACATGGTGCATTTGCAAGTCTTGCTCATTGCCCTGTTCTGGGAAGAGGGCCCCCAGTATTCCCCTGGGCCATTCCCCTGCTATTCTGCTCCCCTGCCCCTCCCAAAACTCTAGAGCAGCTACTGGCTCAGCGGGTTAGGCTGGCCCGGCCAGGAGGAAGCTGAGGTAGGTTGGCCACTGCCTTCCTCAGAGGCGAGACTCCAATGGGATCTCCCTCCCTGGATTACTGCTCCTCCTGACACACCCCAAGCCAGCTCAAGTCCTCCCACCCCACCCACCTCATTCCTGCCCCCAGAAGCTGAGGTCACAGGCTCCTATGGGCTGGGGTGGGGTTGTCATCACCTGGCAGTGGAGGAGGAGGCAGGGCCCTGGGGGATGTTGTCTTAGAGATTGGGTAATTTGGGAACTTGTGTCTGCCAGGACTGGTTCCTTGGCCAGGCCAGAACCTGTGGAAGCTGCAGCTCTTTTGACCTGGGATATTTGGAAGGTAGTTCACAGTGGTGGGAAATCCTCTTGAGGGGACTGGGTTAGGTTAGTCCTCTGCTCGTTCAGTGAGCTCTCAGGACATGGGAAACACTTTGTCTAACAGAGCTCCACAGGTCTCTCCACCTTGAGCAGTCTGCTGAGTGGCCTCTCCTTCCTCAGGTGTCTCTCAATGCTTGGTTCTGGTCCACAGTCTTCCATACCAGGGACACCGACCTCACAGAGGTGAGCGCCTCCCAGGCCCCTGCATGGGATAGTCCCAGAGGAGCTCACCAGGAGAGGGCAGGGCAGGCACCACAGGGCAGCTTTACCTTAGAGCTTGCATCTCTGCAGAACCTCACCTCTGCCAGGCATCCCAAACCAGGCGGTGCATGGAGCCATACCTGGGTCTTACCAGGAGAATTTTGTCATTTATCATTGGCTTTCTGACCTATAAGGCCACTGAGCTGAAGGGTGTCGGGGGATGAAGTCACTTTCCCAGGGTTACCCAGCTACTGTGATCATAATTGGGGTCCATGTCTGTCACATCCCAAATGACGTTTTGAGTTTCACGCTGTGCCCTCCTAACAAGGGCCCTCCCAAGACCACGAACGCCGAGCCGTTCTAAATGTCCTGTACCATGGACACAGTGAAACAGCCATAAGTAGAGGGGGCGAAAGGTAGGGCTCCTGGTGACTGTCCCCTCCCTGCCTCGTCCCCTTGGGCTCCTCTGTGGGCCTCAGGCGACCCTGTGCCACACTTGGCTCTAACCTGGCCCCATGGCTGTCCTGCCCTCAGAAGATGGACTACTTCTGTGCCTCCGCTGTCATCCTGCATTCTGTTTACCTGTGCTGCGTCAGGTGAGTGCCCGGGGCTCGGGCCCTTTTCACATCTCTACAGGCCTGACCTGGGTGGGGATACCCGAGGGAGCTGGACCTGGCTCCTCTGGGAGCTATGACCCTTGGTTTCTCTGAAGCAACTGGCATGGTGGGGCTAGGGAGAGGACAATGGCTTCAGAGAGCCCCCAACTCTTTGGCTGAGGAAAGAGTTGAGGGAACACAGCTCTGAGGACAGCCAGCCACTCTCTGAGTTGTTCTGGGTGGCTGGACAGGACCGTGGGACTGCAGCGCCCGACTGTGGCCAGTGCCTTTGGTGTCCTGCTGCTGCTGCTGCTGACAGGACACATCTCCTACCTGAGCCTTGTCCATTTCGACTATGGCTACAACATGATGGCCAACGTGGCTATAGGTGAGCTCCCGTGGACAGCTGTGGCTGGCCATGGGGTGGATTCTTGGCGGGGGGTGGGAGTGGGGAGGATTCTGGAGAGACTCTTGAGAGCAGGGAGAAGCTGAGGTTGGAGGCTGGGGGAGACAGCTAGAGTCCAAGGGAAGATCCAGTGAGAAAGCCTCTCCTGCCCCCTAGGCCTGGTGAACCTGACGTGGTGGCTGGTTTGGTGCCTACGGAACCACCGGCGCCTGCCTCACACCCGCAGGTGTGTGGTGGTGGTGCTGCTGCTGCAGGGGTTGTCCCTGCTGGAGCTGCTCGACTTCCCGCCCCTCTTCTGGGTCCTGGACGCCCATGCCATCTGGCACATCAGCACTATCCCCGTGCACACCCTCTTCTTCAGGTCAGTGTTCTGCCCGGCCTCAGGATCTCCTTTCTCTGCCCTTCCTTACCTGCTCCCCGTGCCCACCTGGCCCTCCTACTTGCCTGCTGTCACCCCACCGCCTGGGACATTCTCAGAACTGGGGGGCTGCCTCAGTGGGCTCATCTCTACACCCACAGATTTCTGGAAGATGACAGCTTGTACCTACTGAAGGAATCGGAAGCCATGTTCAAGCTGGACTAAAGAGGCCAGCGGATCCGCCTCACCCCTGAGGCTCTTTCCTTCTCCCCCTTGAGATGATTGGTTTTCTCTTAGCTTCTTGAGCTTGACCATGTGGGGTTTGGACCTGAAATCCTGTAGCTACCTGGCCATTGCTGGCCCTCACATGGAACCTGTCTTGGGAGTGGCCTCCTCACATCCAGGACAGAATTGGCAGCTGTCCTGTGCCTGGGGCTAAACTGAGACCAAAGTGTGAGGTCTACAGAGAGGAGGACTGCTTTTATGTCCTCCGCCCCTCCCTTTCCACATCATTCACCCCCATAGCGCCACCTCGCCTACCTCCACTTACCCCCAAAAGTACCTCCACTTGCCCCCAACACCTTGCCCACATGCCTTTGGGGTACATTGGGATCTCTTGTTGTCAAGGCACCACTAGGTGGCACTGGATGCTTGCTCATCAGCTGCCCAAGTTTCTCTCTGGGTCTGAGGAACCTGGCCACAGGGGGAGGACTAAGGAGGGGGTTCTGCCCTGCCTCCTGCAACCGGCAAGTCTTACCTTCAGGTCCAGGACCCCAGAAAGCTCAGGATTAGAACCAGTCTGCTGTTCTGGGTGGGAGTGGGCACCTTGACACATAGAGGGATATGGGCCAATCCAGAAGCAGAGATGACCAGATAGTCAGTGAGCTGGGGGATTGTGGGCCTTCACTCAGAGTGTACAGTGTGGATGTGTGTTCGCGGGGGTGGGGTGGGGATGTGTGGCTGAGGTTGGTTCGGGGAAGGTATGTGTAAGAGATGAACATGCACTGGATTCATTGGTAGGAGGCTGAAGTAGAACAGGAGAATCAAGTCATCAACAGTCACTTTGAGCTCCTAGTCTGCTCAGACCCTAGGGCCATCTTGCTGCTAGTATATGCACATGACCGGACAGACTTTGGGATGCCGGGTGTGGGTGTGGGTGCCCGCCCAGTGCCCCTCTGCACTCCACTTGAATCATACACCTCCCCCAAATGTCTTGAGAGCACTTGGTGAACTAATCCCTGGAAGGCAGAGAGAGGGAAAGTGCCCCACTCCTATCCCCTATTCCTTTATCTTGGGATGGTGGATCTCCCTCCTCAGTTCCCTGCTATAGACCTTTGTCAGAACTGGACTGTCCTGGGGCAATCCCAGAGCATCAGGAAGGCAGTCTGCCCCTCTGCCCCCTCATTGTGCGGGAGGATAGCTATACCAGGGCTCTGGCTCAGGTACTTGGCCAGCCTATTCGGATTTTGGTTTTGTTTTTTGTTTTTTTTTTGTTTTTTTTTTTTTTTTTTTTTTTTTTATACTAAGAACAATTTTAAGGCTGGAGGCAGGAAAGGACATGCTTAATAAAGCAATTCCTGGCCTCACTCACCTTGACTCTGCCCCTCTATGTGTTTAAGGTGGGCTGGAGGGAAGAAGGCATCACTGGCCAGTGGGAGATCTCTAACTGGGCACATGCGGGTGAGGGTGGTAGGGAACAGGCATGGAGTCAAGCAGAGCCCCAGGCCAGTGGAGGGCAGGGGCTGGGTGTCAGGGCTGGCCCTGGCTCTTGCCTTCTTGGGTCCCGGCCTGTATTTGCATCTGGACCTGAACACCTTCCACCTCTTCACTTCAGCCTTCGGCTCTCCAGCCTTGGCTCTTCTTACTTAGGCTCCCTGAGCTACATCTTCGGACAAGCTGGTGGGACCTGCTACCCAGCTGAGGCTGGGTCCACACAAGCGCCCAGCATGCAGCGGGCGCCCTGTGTGCTCCTGAACTAGGCCTGCCTGGGCCGAGGAGAATGGGTGGTGCAGAAAGCAGCCTTCATGGAAGCTTCTTGGGGAGGGGGAGAAAAGTTAGGATTGGTTCCTCCTAAACCTTGGAGGCCTTCGCCCGTTCCTTGCTTCTAGGGAAGTCACAAACAGCACAGACACAGCAGGGAACTGTTGCTTTATTAGGTGCCACTTCAGGTGATATATAAGGAGTTCAGGAGCCACAGGACACCTGGTATATGAAGCCTCACACCTGCACCTCCATCTTCTGGGCCCAGGCGAAGAAGATGCCCCTGACATCATCTACACCCGTGCGGAGGTGGGCAGGCATGACATAGGTGCGAAGGTCTCGGACCTCGTAACCACTAAGGACCAGGGCCTCCCTCACCTCCTGCTCCGAGACTGGTACCACAGATAGCCTGGCCTCCCCAGCGAGGTACCAGGACTCTTCCAGGGCCCCGATGAGGAGGAGATGACCCCCAGGCTTCAGCAGTGTTGTGATGTGATGCAAAGCTTGCTGGAAGCTAGCAAGGTCTGGGCTCACAGCCTCCAGGCAGAAGGCAGAGACCAACGCATCAGCAGGCAGGGGTACCAGGCTCGAAGTTCCCAGGGGCTGGGGCTTGTGCACATCAATGGGCAAGACTCGCTTCACCCTGGCTCGAAGCTGGCGTTCTTTCTCCTGCCAGGACTCACTGTACGGGGGGGGGGGGGGGCACAAGGCGGGGCTCAGGATACCCCAGAGGCTCAGTTCTCTGCTGCCCTCTACCACCCACCACCTCCACCTGAAGCTCCCAGCCCGGCTCTCACCCCTTGTCCTCGATGAGGCAGGCATGCCGGCTATAGGCACTCCAGTCAAAGGCTCCTGGTTCCTCTCGCAGCCAGAGTCCCAGCTCCTGCCGGTTGACCTCCAAGAAGTCTGTCATGGTGATGTCCTCAAAGTGGGCACAGGCGCTGAGCAGCTGATATATGGTGGGGCCTGTGCCAATGTCTATAAGGACCTGTCCAGACACCTCACCTGGTGGGGCAGAGGAGGGGCTATCAGGGGGTTCCTGCCTCAGCCGCCCCTCCCCATCATGTTCTCCCTAGCACTTGGGGTGACGGAGCTCTTCAGACAGAAGCTAGCTCTAGTGACAATTTAGTGGGGGAGATTCCCAGGCATCAAAGCATGGAGCCTCTCTGCGGTCTCCAACCTCTCCATCAACCATGTCTCTTCTCTCTCTCCCACCCCCCTCCCATCTGTCTCTTAGTCTTAAGCATCCTTCCCTTGAAAGAGAATTGTCTGGTCAGTCTTCCAATTCCGGGCCTCAAGTGGTCCTCCAATCCTCAGCATCCCTAGTGGCTAGGACTACAGACATGCTCCTGTTGGTGCCTGCTAGACACCTATTGTTCTGCTTCTTGGATCTCCATTTAGTGCACACGCTTGTTTCTCTCTCTCCCTTTCATTTCCCTATGACTCCTGCTCTCTCGTGCCTCAGTTCAGTGCTCACCGGTAGCAAAGACTTGTGCCATGCAGCGCAGCTTCCAAGGCCCGACACCATCTGGGTTGCTCAGGTCCCCACGTGGAGGCGCATAGTTGTTGCGGAGGTAGGCTCGGGGCTCAAAGCGCTGGTAAGCCAAGGCGACAGCTGCCTGGCCAGGGTCCGAGTCAGGGTTCATCCCTGCAGCGTGCTGCGGGTCTGAGCCACCGTTCATGCTTCTGTTGGGGCCTCCTGTCCCCCGATAACCTCCCCATCCCTTTATCTACCACTGGGTCCCCCGCCCAGACCCCTCCATCACAGGGCGGGTGGCTGCTGAGGGATGAGGCGCCTGAGGCCACCACATCTCTGTCACCCCATCCATCTCAGTTAGTGTCTGAGCGCGGGGGATGTGGGGGGATGCCCTTTAGAACATCGCTCCTGCCCCACCCTTGCTTTACACTTGCTTGACAACCCTCCTCCACCCTTACTGGCCCTTGATCGCTGCTGTGCTGCCCTGCACCCCCAGCCTCAGTTCCAGGGCACTCCAGCCTCCCACAGACACTTTGTCCAGCATCCCATCCCTTCTCTTTCCCAAGGTCTGAATTAACCCGTGTTCCCAGCCCCAGCACCCTTACCCAAGCCTCCTCCCCTCTCTCGGGGTATCCCTTACAAACTCCCCTTTCTTTATAATGCCATCTCTACCTCCAGACCTCTATCCCATCTCTATCCTGCGGTGCCCCTCCCCTCCTCCAGAAAGGACACTCTGTTCTGGCCTCTGTCTTGGTGGCCCTGGGTCCTGAGCAGGTCTCTCTACCCTGAGCAGATCTGATGGCGGCAGAGATAAGGGAAGTGAGAGGGGGTTAATGCTTTTAGCAAGCAGAACATCCGGGCATCCCCTGCGGGGCCCTGGGGCTATGTACGGCTTATCTGGGGTCCGGCAAGCAAGGTTGGTTCAGGATGTTCCTTCCAGGTCTGGGACACCGGACTCATGTAAGAACAAAGAGTGCTGAGCACATTCTTGGTACGGCTTCAGCCGCTAGAGGGGCAGCGCATGCGCACTTTTTGCTGTTTCTGTAGGTAGTTTCACAGGTACGGGACCCTGGCTCTCCCCAACTCTCAACCCCTCAGTCAACAATCCTGAACCCACTGGGGAGTTGGCAGGGCCTGGCCTTCAGGTCTTGCTTGGTGCTACAGGTACCTGGCACATAATCTGCTTGTCTTCCGTCCCATGGACTCAAAATGGCAAACTACCCTGGCAAATCCTATGGCTTTCTGCAGTGGCTACTAGCCTCTGCTAAGATAGTCCGGTTCTTTGTTTGTTTGTTTGTTTTGTTTTGTTTTTTGTCCTTCCAAAGGCCAGACAACCAGGCAGAGTTCACAGATAGGAACTGAAACCCAGTCTTCCCACCCAGGCCAGGGACGGTGGAACACCTGATGCCAGCCAAGGATTGATTCTGTCTGGACAACAGACAGGCCTTAGGGTCACTGACCCCGTCTACACCCCAAGGCACAGCCAAGGACAGCCCTGGTGCCAGCTCCTTCCATATCCTCCACAGATAACATTTAAACAAATCCTGATGCCAACTGGCCTGCTGGACACTCTCCGGTGCCAGGAACTAGATATGGAAGCCAGGACTGGGCAGTGGCACAGGAAAGAGGACCAGACAGTCACCCTGTTTACAGCACTGCCCCTGTACCCCACCCCTAAGCATGGAGTGTAACCTTTGGTTATGCCATATTTAGACAAATGCTTGGCTGTTCCTAGAAGTGCATGGGGGGCATTCATGCCCACCCCCAACCACAAAGAAAGAAAGGAGCCCGGAATATGGCTGAGCATTTATTGCAGTGCTAACAGAGGGTGCTGGGGGCCTGCCCTGCTCCCACCCTCTTTACATCCTCCTCCTTCCAGCCTTCAGCTTCCTTCCCAGAGCCTTTCACATCCTTCCTTCTACTCCATCTGTTACTGAACAGGCCGTTTCCAGGGGCCTCTCGCTCTCATCAGTACCTCTTGTCCCTTCTTCTGGGGCTGAGCGTGCTCAGCTCCCTGTGGGAACTCAGGACACCCAGGCATCCTGGCCTCTGGCTCCCTCCTCCCATAGCCCCCACCTCTGGGCAAACTACAAAGCAGCCATGGCCAGCAGCTCTCCTCCTTTGTCCTAACCAGGAAGTGCCCAGCCCAAGGCAGACCCAGTGGAGCCCGAGTCACAGTACATCTCAGCCTCTCTGAGCTTCCTGAGACATGGATCGAGACAGGGTACGCCGCAGGGGCCCAGGTTTGCTGACTGGCAGCACAGGGGGAAGCTGCTTGGTGATCTCAGCCACGTCCTGGCGCTCCACGCACTGGCCGCCCAGGGCTGTCTCCAGGGCCAGCAGCTCCCGCAGCTGGATGGGGGTCTCCTCGCGTTCCTCCTTGGCGGCCCCCACCTTGGTGGGGGTGAAGATGGGTAGGGGCAGCACCCGCTGGTATGGTAGCTGGTATTCCTGCAGCCCACGGCCGAGGATACCCAGACGCATCACCAGCCACGGCGACCGCTGCACCTCAGCCTGACACTGTCCCTGCCGGTGGTAGGTCTCATGTCTCTGTGTGTCCTCCTCATGCAGGGAGCATCTGAAAGCAGATAGGAGACAGCTGTACTCTGGTCTTGAGCTAAGTGGGGTCTCCCTGGAATGGCCAGGTCCCTGGAGCAGGGGAGGGGCCCCAGAAACTTCAGGGGCTTGTACTCTATGTAGCAGGTGTTTTGGGGGAGCAGAGGCAGAACTTCCAGATGATTCACACTTACCCCTCTTCTGGCCGGGTAGACAGAGTCAGGTCTTTCCACTCAGCCCAGAAGGCTTCCCTGCGTTCCTGGTTCTCCTCAGACACTTGGCAGCTCAGCTCTGAAGTGGCCATGATTCCTTCTTGCTCCCTCTGCTATGCCCTGCACCTCCGGAGCCCTTTAAATAGCCCCTTTCTCCCCCCTCCCCCTTCTCCAGGGGCTATTTTCAGCCCCTCTGGCGTCAGATGCTATAAGCAGAGCCAAGACTCACTGGTGGTGGTGGGGCTCTGAATCAAGGGTGGGGCTCGGGGTACCCAGATTCTGATTGCTCTCAGGTCAGAGGTCGGCTTCCAAAGCCTGCAAGATGCTCTGTTGGGGGCCTGGGTCCTCAGAGTAGTACCTCCAGGTGTCTGCATGCTGCAAACACCACCTCAGACCAGGCACATGGCCAGCCTCGTGCTACCTTGGCACTGTCTTCGGCCTACTCCCCCTTGTCCAGGGAGGACAGCAGCTTGTCTGTAAACAGAACAGGAGAAGCAGGAACTGATGCCCTACTCACTCTGTCCCATCATCTCCCCTTCCTGGGCTCAAGGGCACATACCATAGTGAGGTCCTTTGACCAGAAGGATCACATAACCTAGCCTTCAGGGTGCCTGTACAGAAAGCCTAGTCCCTAACTGGCAACACCATCAGGGGAGAGGACATTTTTGCCACACCCAACCTCTGGGTATGAATCTCTGTGTGCTTTCCTTCTCTAGGGCCCATCTAAGTGGTCTCCTAAATACCACCACCAGTCAGGGTGAAGGAGGCAGGAGTGGGGGAGGTGGCGACCGCCCCCCCCCCCAGCTGACTGCATGGGGAGAAAGAGGGTGAGACAGAAACAGAGAAAGCCCATTGAGCAGGATTAGGAAACCCAGACCAGCCTCAGACTGGCTGTTTTATATGATCATGGAGGAGTCCCTGCCCCTTTCCACATATCTTTTTATCTGCTTTTCTGGCCATAGTGGAATGAACTCTGGGACTGGGCACCACTGTGTTACCTGGGAGGGGACTAGCCTCTCTCATGAAGCAGAGGAAATGGATGTCATGAGATCTCCTAAGCACCCAGGGTGTAATTCATGGTTCAAGAAGCTGGAGGTGAGGCTGGGGGAAAGGGGAGGGTGGTGGTGGTGGTGGTGGTAGTGGTGAGGAATGCAGGGGTGGGGTGCTGATGACGAGTGAGCAAAGGCCCTAAAAGCAGCAGCAACAGAGGCTGCAACTCCGGGGACAGTAGAGAGTGCTCAGCTCCGATCAGACTCAGAATAGTGCATTCCTGAATCCTAAGGCCTCGGTCCATGTTATATAGGATTCACTTCACAACCTTACAGGTCTTTTCCACAACCCTTTGACAAAATAGGAAATGGAGGCTCAAGGGAGGGTTGCCCAGGGTCTTAGACCTAGTCAGGACCAAGAAAAATCCACCCAGCTTCAAGCTAAGATTCCTTCAGAAGCCTGTGTGGTGGGAGTGCAGGATGGAGGGCGGGAGGGAGAGAACACCCGATAACCCTGGAACCCAGCCAGGCTTCAGTTGCTTCCAGTGTGAGGGCAGTTGGGGCACAGGGCCAAGGTGAACCTGTAGACTCAGGGTCTGTGTCTGGGGTACCACAAGGTTACCTTAGTAACACTTTAGCCCAGGTTACCTTAGTAACCTTTAGACCTCTATAGTTCAGTGGGCATCTCCCCAGCCTCCAGCCCTGAGCTGCATGAAAACTTGAGCCTGGGACATCTCAGAAGAACCTTTCAGGAAAGGGGAGCCTAGAAATTGCTTGCCCTGGGTGCTAGTGAGGGCCTGGGTAGTGTTTCTGTCAAGGCTCAGCTTTGCCGTGAAGATGACACCAAGGCCACACAGCAAAGCAAAGCCTTTTCTTTGATTGATTTTATCTGTGGGTAGACAGGGTCTATGTGAGCAATCCTGGCTGTCCTGGAATTTACTATATAGACCAAGCCAGCCTTAAACTCAAAAGATCTACCTGCCTTTGCCTCCCATGTACTTTGATTAAAGGAATGCACCACCACACCCTGCATTTTTATTTTTTAT
This sequence comes from Micromys minutus, assembly GCF_963924665.1. Taxonomy (NCBI): domain Eukaryota; kingdom Metazoa; phylum Chordata; class Mammalia; order Rodentia; family Muridae; genus Micromys; species Micromys minutus. Next base: position 45,156,561 of record NC_137979.1, on the reverse strand, counting down.
TTCGTGTTTTTAATTGGCTCAATTTATTACAAAGGTCCCCGAGAAGGCCTTTGTAGAGTGGAAGGGCGTGGAAAGGCAGGAATGCAGTGCTGTCCCCTGCCTTACATCCCCACAATGTGTTTGAATAGGGTCACAGACCCCTTCACTAATGGTACAACACTTGGAATAGAGAGCTTCCTGACCTTCATACTGGCAATGGGATGCTCTCCTGCCCCACCAAGCTCAGGTCCTCTGTGACCAAGTCTAAGGATGCCCGGTGAGGCATGGAGACGTCTCCTCCTCCAGAAGGCAGGAACTTTACATAGCACAGGCAAGATAGTCCCGGCTCCTTCAGTCTGGGGAAACCCCGAGTCCAGGTACACAACTGCTCAGGACCCTGTTACTGGGCAGTGCGGTTTAGTGCTTCCAGGGAATGAGGTGCCACTTGCTGCCTAGCACAAAGTCCTTCATGAGCAGTAGGAAACCCAAATTGTTCCACTTTCTGGCTCCGGAGGCTGTGGACAGAACCCTGGCCCGCAGGGTGGCAAGGGAGCATGGTCAAGCTCGGGCCCCCAGCTCTGTAACACGCTGCCGCAGGTGAAAGGCAAATTCAAACATGGTGGCCCCAAGGCTCTGGTGGATAAGGTACCGAGGCAGGCGGCCCTAGGGAAGACAGGAGAAAGTCATATCACAGCTGGCCTTCAGCAGGGACTCTTAGCAGCCTGCATTTGTAAGAGTGTCCTGGGCTGGGGGCAGATTTACTTCTGAAATCTGCCTGAGCCCCCCTGTTCCCTTGTTCCTGAAGGAACATGTTGTACCCAGCTTTTGGCACCAGCCACATAAACAGACACAGGTGGGGGTGGGCCGGCAGCCAGCCATCCCTCCTGGGACTTTAGGAATCAGGAGTGAGAAAGGGGGTCATGTGTCTCCCACACTCCAAGGCTAGAAGGCTACTTGGATCTTGTCACCAACCCAGTACAGGAGACTGAAACTGGGGGTCTCTGAGTAAGGCAGAGAGAAGCAACGTTCACATAGCAACCAGCCTCCATTCCACAGCCACGATGCTTCCTGCCAGGGCCTCACCTTGAGATCTGTGTTAAGAATCCAGACGAAGGTGCAGACCCGGGGGTTGTTGGCTGACGTGAGCACAATGAAGCCTCCAGGGCCATTCTCTCCCCTAAGGAGAGAAATACCACAGGGGAGGGTTGTGAACAAAGTGTCCCCCACGCCATCCCCACTGCCATTCTTGGCCCCGCTGGACTGTGGTGAAAACGGGGAGTCAAGGAACTACCTCACTGCCTCAACATGGCCTAGAGCCAGTGCCATGGGCAGCAGGGCCTGCCCTCTACCCCCACTCGCTCTGCCTACCCCAGCCAGCTGGTACTCACACTTGCCCCAGTGGTGGGAGCTCAGCCCCAGCCAGCCCTTATCTCCTAGGTGCAGACCTGTCCAGTAAGCTGTAACTGGGAGACAGTGACCTAAGCTGGCACTGCTCATCATCCCCGTTCAACATCATGGCCTCCAGAAGAGGGCGCCTTTTCAGGAGGCAGCTGGCCCACAGGCCACTGTTCACCTCCCATGGCCTTTTTACTGAACATGCTTAAGCCACAGATAAAGAAGTAACACAGAGGACACAAGCCTGCCAATCCCCTAGCAAGGCCACTGCAGCCAAGGCAGAGAGCCATAATCTCAACTTCTTGAAAGGTCCCCACCTCTTGGGGACAAAAGATCTACCTGGCACCCCAGCACCGCAATCTCCATCAGTCAAGAGGGAATGCCAGGGTACCCTCCTACCTTCTACAAGCAAAAAGATCCTGAATTCCATTCCCCCTCCATCCACACAGACGAGGCGGTGAGAACGGCGGAGGGGAAAGGTGAGACCCAGAACTCGGTACCCAGGGCCACCTCAACTCCTCAGCCAGTTCCTGGGACTATCCAGCCAGCTGCCCATTCCACACACACCCTCCAGCCTCCGGGGCGGTGGCACAGTGCCAGGCAGGAAGATTAGCAGGATTAGGGGTGGGATGGACAAGGTCTGGTAAGCAGGGAATAGAACAGGGCTTCAGCCCCAGTGTCGGGGGCCTTGGGGGAGTTGTTCAGCTGTACACACTGTACCCTGAGTTGTTTACAGTTTAAGGGAGGCCAGACTCACCTGACGTATTTGTGCGTGGGGGGCTTGGAGCAGTGTGTGGTGGCAATGCCAGATGACAGGTACCGGTCTCTGCGCCGCTCAATACGTCGGACATTCACAAAGTCCCTGGGGGTAAGGCAGGTTAGAGCAGACATCCCAAGTGGGGGAGGCTTGGCTCAGAGGAGAGGACCTGGGTGCTCACCTGGGGGACACAACGCCACCTGCAGCTCCAGATGACACATCATAGGAGACAAGGGTGTTGTCCTCTACCCGCTGTAGGATCTAAAAAGTCAACCAGGGAGATCTGAAGTACAGGAAAGCCCTACATTGTCCCAGCACCTCAAGAACTCCGGTCTAGCCTCCTCCCAGCTGGGGCCACTGTACTAAGAGCTGATACTACCTGAGGTGCTGGACACAAGGTAAGCACAGAGCCTTCTTGCCTCTGGGGCAACCATAGCAGCGCCTACTTTATAAGGAGAAGCTAGAGAAGCTAGCTCTGGAGGAAAATGGATACAAGAGGGTATAACTGGACCTTGATCCACGTGGGAAGAAGTGGCAGGCAGGACCTGGGTGGCTCACCTGGCAGGCAGTCACCGTCTTGTTCCACAGCACCATCCTCTCGGGCTGCAGGATCACTTCCTGGTATACCAGCTCAGCAGGACAGGGCAGGAAAGTCTGTAGGGGATGGGGGTGGGGGGTCAAGGCTGAGTGGTGTCAGAAAAACGACCTTCTCTGGTCAGGAGAACTGGCAGGAGCACTTTGACAGAGCGGGTGTCTCTGGGACCCCCTTCCCTACTCACCTTCAAGATGAAGGTCTTGCCATGGAAGGGAACTTCAATGGTGTACACAGTGTCCCCATACTCCTGTGGCAAGGACAGAGGGTGACAGGGAGGAGGGTGGAGGGCACCGGTGGGAAAGGGGGACAGGCGAGGTAGGCTTCCAACAGCCTAGGTTTTCACCCCAGAGTCTAGGCACAGCTTGGCAGCATCTAGAAGAAGGTTGTTCTGGCAAGCAGGAGCATGTGCAGAGACCAGCTCTGTGCTCACGTTGAAAGGCAGGAGCTCAGCCGTGACTGCAACTATGAGAAACCAGAACCACAGCTCCAAGGTGCCAAGGGCTACCAGAGAACTGGTCAGCAAGGACCGGGCATGCTTCCCTGCGTCCCTGGCGCTCTGCAATCTTTTTAGATAATGTTGTTTTGATCATGGACCAAAATACCACACACAGGACAGAGGTTGGCTTCCCCTCTGGATCCCAGGGCTACAAACATTAAAGTGGCAAGGCCTGGGCTGTGGAAAACGAGGAGATGGGAGTCCAGTCCAGCTTGGCCTTCTGCTGAATAGCTGACCCCAGGCTATAGCTAGCTCTAATCCTGTACCCCACGACCTCCCTGGAGCAGGGATATAGTTCCAGTTTACTCGGCCCTCAGGTTCACTTCTCAGGGCTCAGACAAGGGGTGAAGAATCCCACCACAGGCAGGTAAGCCAGGACGGGCAGGGCTCCTTACATTACTCCTCTCGAACTTCCAGTTCTCCTCCTGGGCCAAGATCTGGTCCACCACTGCAGTTGCTTCCTTTCCCTGACGTATGTACTCCCGCTCCTGCTCAGGGGAGAAAGGGGTCAGTTGGGGGCCTGTGCTCTCTTTGCTCAAAGCCTATTCTTTCACCACACCTTCCGCAACCCTTCCAGAGACCAGCCCAGCTGCATGTGGGGTCCAGATTGCTATCCCTGGCCCTGCATGCTTTCTGTGGTCTGTAGATTTGGCTGCTGTCCTGAGTTCCCAAGCATGGGGCAGGTCGGTGGGCCTGACCAGCCAGTGGCAGGGCAGATACCCCAACAGACAGTCACTAACTTGCAATCGGGCCAAGCGCTGCCTTCTGCAGGGAAATCTGTCCAGCCTGGGAGAGCCCAGCACTGACCCATTCCAAGGGTGGGGCAGAGGTGGGCAGAGAAATACCTGGGCAGAGAAACTTTTCTTCCCGGTGACTTCCTCATCTGATTCATTGTCAGACCCTGTTGAAAACAAGAGCAGATGGCAAGGGGTGGGGAGCCAGTGTAGGAGGTGGTGGGGTTCACAGATGAGTGCAAGAAGGTGGGGGCTAAAAGTGTGTGGGAGAGGGTTGCTGGCTTTCCCCAGGGAGCCTGAGAAAGAACAGAAAGAACAGACCCAGCCTACCTGGCTCCCCACACAGCTCCTCCCTGAAGGCAGCTCCCTACCCAGCAGCTCTCACCTGCAAAGGATTCTGGGGGAGAGTAGAACTGGCCCTCAGACAAAGCACCAGAGAACAGCAGGGGTCCACGAGCGACAGCAGCCTGGGCAGCAAGATACCCTGCAGAAGACATGGGCAGCCATTATCCCAGACCAAGTGTTCCCTACCTGGGGCTCAGAAAGGCTGCTAAGTGGCAAAGGGCTCAGACTAAGGCATTTCTCAACTAGTCACCCAGACCCTAACCCCTAGACTCACATCTCTCCTCTTCAGCCTCTTGGGGTAGGACTTTGAAATCAAGGAACCAGGTCTCAAGCCAGGCCAGGACGAAGGAGACGATGGGGAGCAGGTACCCAAATGCCCCTTTGCTGAGCAACTGAGACAGGAGGGAATACTGAATTCCATGGCAAAGGTTACCCCAAACCCAGAGCCCTCCTGAGCTCTGGCTAGCCAGGCTAGAAATACCCCATTCCTGATGTACACTGTTTAGGGACCAGCTCTGGCACACGACTCTAAGATGAATTATGTCTGTGGCAGGGAAAACTGATTTCTGCGAATCGGAGCAGCTCCGGGAGCAGAGTCCGCCTAGCATGTACACACTCCGGGTTCCATCCCTGGCACTTTATAAATCAGCAAAGTGACACACGCTTTGTAATCCCACACTGGCTGGTAGGGGCAAGAGGATCACAAGTTCATGTTTACCAGCATTTGAAATCCTGTTTTAATAAAAAAGAGAACCACGTGTGGTGGTGCATCGGGGAGGCAGAGGCAGGAGGACTTCTATGAGTTGAAGGCCAGCCTGATCTACAGAGTAAATTCCAGGCCAGCCAATGACTACAGTCCCTGTCTCCAGATACACAGATTATAGAGCTAGTGCTAGAGCTAGATTAGGTATAGGTATAGTTGATCCTTAGGGTGACAAGGGTGACGGGGTATAAGCCAGTGAGGATGACTCACTGCCAATAATGAGGAAGAAGATTCCCTTCTCTCCAGCATAGCAGGACCAGACACCCCAAGCCCTCCAGAAGAGAAGCCCACCCTCAGGCTAGATGCCTTTCAGACCAGTTAGATCCTGAGCCACTGACCTCAGAAAGGATGACCTTGACAATGAGAAATGCACTGGACACCAGCGTGGTGACCTGCTGGGCAAAAGCGGGGCAGGAGGGAAGGCAGAGGCTGGGGAGAGAGTCCTTTCCATGTGCCCCTCACTCCAGCCCTGACCGGGGAAGGCCCCAGAGTTGCCGCAGATGGCATCTTACCGCAATCACCCACCAGTGCTGGAGCCGAAGTACAGCGTAACCCAGGAGCAGCCCAGAGAAGCGGAAGAAAGCCAGAACCTGGAGTGGAGAGGGAGGTGCCAGAACATCAGAGGCCGGCTGGCTTCCTCAGTCCTGCTGCAGGGTTTCCTTCCACTCCTGCCGCTCCAGACCCCACTTGGGTAACTTCACCTCTGGTGAGGACAGGGCTCAGTGCTTCCTCAGCAGAAACTGTACGTAAACTGCTCCAAAGTCTTATTCCCCTGCCTCTACCTTGGGCTCTCTGAAGGTGGGGCCTACTCCAGTGTGTGTGAAGACTGGGAGCTGCCAGAAGATGAGCTGATCCCCCATCAGACTAGACACAGGATGGACCCCCCCATCAGACTAGACATAGAATGGACCCCCCCCATCAGACTAGACACAGGATGGACCCCCCCATCAGACTAGACATAGAATGGACCCCCCCATCAGACTAGACACAGGATGGACCCCCCATCAGACTAGACATAGAATGGACCCCCCATCAGACTAGACACAGGATGGACCCCCCATCACACTAGACATAGAATGGACCCCCCCATCAGACTAGACACAGGATGGACCCCCCATCAGACTAGACATAGAATGGACCCCCCCATCAGACTAGACACAGGATGGACCCCCCATCAGACTAGACATAGAATGGACCCCCCATCAGACTAGACATAGGATGGACCCCCCCATCAGGCTAGACATAGAATGGACCCCCCCATCAGACTAGACATAGAATGGACCCCCCCATCAGACTAGACACAGGATGGACCCCCCATCAGACTAGACATAGAATGGACCCCCCCATCAGACTAGACATAGGATGGACCCCCCCATCAGACTAGACACAGGATGGACCCCCCATCAGACTAGACACAGGATGGACCCCCCATCAGACTAGACACAGGATGGACCCCCCATCAGACTAGACACAGGATGCACCCCCCATCAGACTAGACATAGAATGGACCCCCCATCAGACTAGACATAGGATGGACCCCCCCATCAGATCAGACACAGGATGGAGGAGAGCCCAGCCAAAGGTGCTCTGCTGCACTCTCTTGAAGCCTGAGGTCACTCACAAAGATGTCGAAGAATGAATTCTGAAAGCTGTAGTGGATGACCTCCTGCTCCAGGTTTTTCCTGATGCCAGTATTGGTCTGCAGAGGAAGACAGAAAGGGTTCTGAGGGCAGGACCAACCTAAAGGATGCTCCTCCTCCAATAACATCCAAGGGCTTCTGGAGGAGTCAGTCAGAAATGGCAAGCCACCACCCAAGAGGGCTCATGAAGCAACATGGGAACTGAGCCAGCAGTCCAAGACCCTGGACACCAGTTTGGTTCCTCAAGGATCCAGGCAGCCCACACAGGCCAACTGCGTTCAAGTTTACTGTCCAGGAAGGTACAAGCCCGGAGTCCTGTGGGCTGTGCCGGGGAGATGGCAGGCCCAGGCAGAGCTAGATGGGTCCTGGAGACTGCTTGCTCTGTAATTTCATTTCTCTCCTTGAACTCTGGTTCTCCATCTTACCAGCTACCACCAGAGTGGGACGAGGGGGGCTGGGTGGGCAGTGGTGTCAGACAGAGCCCCAGGTGGCAAATCAATCAATTAGGTTTGTGCTTAATGAGTGAGATCCGTCACAATGCTGCTGCTGCTGCTGCTGCTGCGGCAACAGCGGCTGCGGCTGAGCCTCGAGAGGCCAGCATGAAAAGTGCTTGCTCTGTCCCTGCCCAGCCCAGCTCGGATGGTCAGCAAGACACTTAACACCTTGGCACAGACTCCAGTGTCCAGGGATCTGAGCAACAAGGGAATATGGACAGATTCCAAGAACCAGACTGTATCCCAACTCCTCAGAGGGGAATGAAGATGCTAACCTCTGGGAAGAGGGAAGGATTTTGGTAATGGAGCCCCGGAAGGCCGTTTGATGATCAGCTAGACTTGCGGCTTCCTACTCTGGCAGGTCATTTGAATCGTGGAGTGATTTCTTGGAGGAGTTTCTCTGATACAGGGTCTCATTTAGTCCAAGCTGGATTCCAGCTCTCACTATGCAGACAAGGGTGACTTTGAAATCCTAGTCCTCCGGCCTCTACCCCCCAAATTCTAGGAATACAGATGTGTGTCACAGCCAGCTTGGGGCCCACATGTTAAAAGCTTAGGCCACTGAGCTTGGATCTTGGGTTGAGCCAGTTCTAGAAACCTTCACAAAGCTCCTAAGTGGGTCAAACACAATGGCTCTGTTAGTAAGGGTGCTTGCTGCCTGAGGCTGCAAACAAACCTCACTATCTAACTTTCACCCATCACATACGAAGAAGGAAAAAGAGGACAGACTCTATAGGGCATGTGCTCCCCAACACACACACACAAACATATACATACATACATATACTCACACACATACACACACATATACACACATACATATACTCACACACATACACACACATATACATACATACATACATATACTCACACATATACATATACACACACATACATATACTCACACACATACATATACATATACACACATACATATACTCACACACATACATATACTCACACACATACATATACATATACACACACATACATATACTCACACACATACATATACATATACACACACATACACCCAAAAACACACCCCCCATACACACAAAATAAAAAAATAAAACAAAAAGACTGAACTTCCGACAGCCCGGTCCAGCGGCACACTCCTAAAATGTCTGTCAGTGCTCCAGAGGCTGAGAGGTAAGTGAACCACGGGTTCAAAGCCAGCCAGGGCTATGCACCAAGCCTGTCTCCCTTTGTGTGCTAGGAATTAGACCCAGCACTCTGAGGACTCGGGCTTTCACTCGGGAACGCAGCTTGTTTGTGGGTTATGTTCTGTCACTTCGCACGAACTCTCAAGGATGCATGATGACTTCTGAGCAATTGCAGCTGTCAGCCAAAGAATTTCAAAAGCAAAATTATCAACATTTCCCCACGTCTTCTCTGGTTATAAAATAGGTATTCAGTTCGGGTGTGGGTGAGATGTAGGGTTGCTCGAATGCTAGCTGGGACCTTCAAAAGAAGACGCCAGAGGACCTCAGGAGCTCAGCTGTTTACCATTAAGATAACCCAATGCCCTCTTCGCTGGTGCCTGCATTGCCCCAGGAGAGGGTAGTTACCCTCCCTCAGAGCCCTTCCTCACCCCTCCAGTTCAACATGACCAGAGCCAAATTTGCTTTTTGACCATCTTGCTGTTAACTAAGCCCTTTCCCAAACTTTTCACTGATACCAAGAAAGGCCAAGCTTGGGACCTGGAAAAAGAACCTTTGCCAACCATAACTCTGACGAGGGCCCTGGGAAATGAGATCCCACTGTTAAGAGAGAGGACACTGAGGCAGGCCCAGATCTGGGATCTCCTGCTTGAGGCCCCCTAACTCTGTGAGTGCTGAGGCTCAGACCAATCAGGCCCAGGGTGTGGATGCTGCCCAGTGAGACAGCTTCATCTTCAATAAATCAGGTAGTAGTCCCCAAAACCAGGGCTACCAGACAGTAACTGATGTTTTTGCTCCATTTTTTTTTATTTTAGCGTAGTACCTGAAACACAGAAGAGCCTCAAACCACGTTTACTGAATAAATGGATAAACTTGAGCCACAGAGTGAAGTAAGGCAGAGAGAAGGCAAAAATGTCCCCATCTTGGTTGTAGGTGGTTCTCTTCCTATTTGCAGTGTTCCCACTAGGGGGCAGTATGGTGTACAGGCTAACTGCATAGCTTAGGAGCTAGAGATCTGTTCAACTAGGCTCCTTCAGGTTCTTGAGAGAAAATGACAACCCCTCTGGTCGCCAACCCTCAGGCTCCATTCTTTCCCTCTCTATGTGGAAGGTAAATACGGCTATTCTTACTTCTCGTTCTTCATTAACTAAGATAAGCAACCTCATGGGTGAGGCATCCCTCCCCGTGTAGCAAGTGGGCCTGCCTCCCCCACAACGTGCCCCCCCACTCACATTCAGCTCAATGATCCAGAGGAGGGAGATGAAGAGCAAGTCGAAGGTGACGAAGAGGCAGAAGGTGCGGCGGACATCAGAGATGGCCCTGCGCTTCTCCGGAGGTGGTGGGATGAAGTGTGAGGAGAGGCTCTGGCTGTGGGACAGTGAGGTGCCCAGGGAGGCCAGGGCCGGCAAACTGCGTTCCAAGTCACAGGCCAGATCACCAGGCAGCTTGCTCATCCTGGTGGGCCCACGTTGAAGTGGGGACAGTGGAGCCTCAGCTGCAGGGCTGGGAGGAGAGGGAAGTAGTCAGAGTCCAGGAATAATGGCCCCTTTCCATACCACTTGCAGGTGCCCCTGCCCTGCACCAAGGCCCACAGTAAGTCCTCTCAGGCACCAGGCTTCACAAAGGCTCTTGGTGGCACTTACTGGCTTCTGAATCTTGGGGACATGGCCTGTTCCTGCACAGACTGAGGCTAGCCTCTGGTCCTGTCAACAGTCTTTGGCCAGCCTCTGCCCCCACCCCCAGGAGAAGAGGGGACCCGGGCTCTGTTCTTTGTTTTCAGAGTACAAAGCACACTCCCTCCCAGCCAGCCCCTCCACCCCTAATCCATGACAACTGAGAGGGACTCTTGAGCCCTGTCTTAGTGTGCCTGGGTGACATCTTGGTCCCTGCTTTCTAACAGCCTACCCAAGGCCTGACTACTATCAACTCTTCATGTCCGACAACCCCTTCTTCACAAGGCAGCTGGGGGAAGCTTCCAGGCAGGAACCTGCTGGTTCCTCACCTCCCACCCTCCCTCAGCTGGCAGAGGGGTGAGGTAGGGTAGGCACTCTGCCAAATTCTAATTGGGCAGCACTGATCCTGACTTAGTACAGCCACTTGTGTCTTCGGTCAGGTTCCTCTGTGTGACCGCCATGTTCAGCCTCTGGTCCATAGACCTGGCCTTCAGTTGTCTGGACTGTTCTTCCCCACCCCCACTCACAGCACGGCACTTCCCACCTGAAAGCTCATCTTCGAGAGCTACCCTTCCTGCCCCTGGACAGTGATGTCAAGGGTAGGCATAGGGCTTTGACTGATCTGGTCACTGCTGCCTCCCATGAGCCTGGCACCATGTGTGGCACACAGCAGGTGCTTCATCACTGACTGCTGGGTAAGTGAAAACTCCAGAAGGTCTCTTGGCCCTCGGTTCCATGAGGCATAGCAGAGAGAAATGGGACAAATCCTAATCTTCACACCGCCAAGGCTAATCCTCTGTTGTTGCCCAGTGTCCACATGGCCGTGTTCAGGACAGGATGGATCTTCATACAGGAGAGAGAGCCAAGGCTCCGGGGCGAGGGAACTGATCTAGCCCTCAACACTGCGGGACTCTAGTGGACTACAAAGGCAAAGTGAGCCTGAGTCCTTCAATCCATGAGAGTCCTATGCCCAGGGTCCTTGCTGCCCCAACATGCTGAGCTAGAAAGGACACCGCCCCCTGGGTAAGAGAAAGGAAGGCCTACTGGGAGGCAGAGAGTGGCATCTTGGGAGTTGGGGAGGGGGTAGTGAAGGGGAGTCCTAGATACCTGTCCCTGATTTGCAGAGGGAGGATAGAACACTCTCCTTTCTGATCTGTTTATGTTGTCACTGTTATACCTTTTTTCTGTCTGCCACCTTCAGGGTCCTTAATCTACCAAGTCCTAATGGGGACCTGGTTTGTGGCCAGCAGAAGGTCCATCCCTCTGCCTCTGAGTGAACCCCACAAATAGAGGCAGAAAGACTATTTTCAGTAAAGAGCCCAATGCCCCCTCTCAGACCCAAGAACTCTCCTATGCACAGTCACTTAGAGTGTACTGGGGGAAAGCTGGACTCAGCTTCAGAAGACAGCCATCAGCAGAGGAAATGTGACAGGCAGGGGACAACGGGACTCTCCACATCCACCAGCAGCTTGAGGCCAGACTACAGACTCAGCACATACATCCCTCGCTGTGATAAGCCCCAGCTCCAGAGCTGGTGACATTTCCTGGGTCCTCCCTTTATTTTCCTTCACAAAGCAACTTTCCACCTGTATGTCTGCTGTTGTAAGAGACTCTCGTCTGCGTGCCAGAGTGACTTAGAATTCGCCCCCCCCCCTTTTTATCTCTTTCCCAGATGTTTGCTTGTTTCTATGTTGGAAGACAGGGTCTCGTATGGCCCAGGACCATGGAGTCAAGAACAATCTTGAACTCCTGACTGTCCTGCCACCTTCTGAGAGCTGGTAACTGAACCTAGGGTTTAGTGCCTGCTGGGGACAAAACACTGCCATCTGAGCTACACCCTCAGCCCAGCTTGTATGAAAGAAAACTTGAGCTGTGCAGAGTGAGCCTATAATGGGACTGAGACAGGAAGATGAGTTCAAGGCCAGCCTGGGAAACAGTGAGATCCAACCTCCCCCTCGTCAGCTTCACAGAAATCTAAACCCAGAACAACTCTCCATAGGAACCTGGGCTGTGGATGTAGCCCAGAAATAGAGCCCCTGACTAGCACGTGCAAGAACCCGAGTTCAACCCCCAGCAACACAAGGAAGGAGAGAGAAAGAAAACAAAACAAACAACAACTTAAAAAAAAAAAAAATAGAACCATCACGCCCTCCCCAGCTTCCAGAGTCTAGAAGTCTAGAATCCAGGTGCCAGCAGGCCGTCTGCAGTGCTTGGCGCCTGTGCTCTGGTGGTGCACAGCAATCTGGCATTCCTTGGCGTGAGCTCTCCAACTCAGCCTGTCTCTGCCACACTCTCAGAAAGCACTCCCCCTGGCTCCGTCATCTTATAAAAAAAACTAGTCGCACAGAACCAGTCTTAATAGATTAGGGGCCAACTTGCTCCCGGGTGGCTGCATCTCATGTATGATGGCCTCGTTTCTAGATGAGGTCACACCCCGAAGTACAAGAGTGTTAGGACGCCAACACATCCCTTTTCAGGGACACGAAACAATCTATAACCACACCGTTTTAAAAATTATTGCTGTGATATGTATGGGTGCTTTGCTTGCATGGATGGTTCTGAGTCACATGCTTGTCTAGGGCCCATGGAGGCCAGATGAGGGTGTCAGATCCCTTGGAACTGAGGTTGTGAGCTGCCATATGGGTTCTGGGGATTGAACCCAGGTCCTCTTTCTTTTTTTTTTTTTTCTTTTTCCTTCCTTCCTTTCTGTTTTTTCTTTTTCTTCCTTTCTTTTTTCTTTTTTTGAGACAGACTCACTATGTAGCTTTGACTGTCCTAGAGTTGATCTATGTTGACCAGGCTGGCCTTGAACTCACAGAGACCCTACTGCCTCTCCTTCCAAGTGCTCCAGGATTGAAGAGATGGCCCTGCGGTTAAGAGCACTGGCTGCTCTTCCAGAGGTCCTGAGCTCAATTCCCAGCAACCACATGGTGGCTCACAACCATCTGTAATGGGATCTGATGCCCTCTTCTGGTGTGTCTGAAGAGCTACAGTGTACTCATACACATAAAATAAGTCTTTTAAAAAAATAATAAAGGTGTGCTCCATTATGCTTGGCATGAACTTGGGTCCTCTAGAAGAGGAGATAGTGCTTTTAGCCACTGAGACATCTCTCAGCTTATTCTTCTGGGTGTGCGCGTATACATGTTCATGAGGGACACATGTATCACAGCATGCATGCCGAGGCCAGAGAATAACTAATGGGAGTTGGTTCTCTCCTCTCAACTTATGGGGGCCCCAGGAACTGAACTCAGGTCATCAGGCTTGGCTGCAAGCACTTTTAACAACGGAGCCATCACACCAGCCTATTTTGTTTCTAGAGACAGGGGTTCACGTATCTAAGGACTTGCCTCGAACTCTGTATGTAGCTAAGGATGCTTTCTAATCCTACCGCCTTCACTGCCTGGATTAGTTATGTATGCATGTGGGTGATGGGGGTGGAATGCATGCTAGGCAAGCCCTCAGCTAAGCCACAGCCCATCATATCCAGCTTTATAAAGGAATTCTTCATTTGTTTATAGAACTGACTGGTGCTTTTTATTTGTTTTATTTTGTCTTTATCCTTTAAGACAAGATTTCTCTATATACTCCTGATTGTTCTGGGACTTCATCTTCTTGAACTCAAGAGATCTGCCTGCCTCTACCTCCCAAGTACTGCCCAGTGGTACTTAAAAAAAAAAAAAAAAAGGCTAGATCTCCCTACATAGGCCAGGTTGACCTCAAACTCAAAATTCACTCCTGCCTCCTGAGAGCTGGGATTAACAGTCAAGTTACCTCAGGAGCCTTGGTGCTCTATTTATAATACCTCCCCCCACCCTCTGTACTGGGGACCGACACGGGGCTGTGCACGTGCTGGGTAAGCCCTAGCTGCAGTTGACAGCTGAATTACATCTCCCTGGGTCCATGTCCTACGAACAAACATTTCTCTCTGGAATTACCAGAGACATGGCACTGAATGACGGGCACGTGTAAGTGTTCATGTTGTCAGGAGGGTATCGTCCAGACAGATTCCCTAGAAGCAGGACTGCTGGGTTCATGTGTGGTTTGGTTAGGCACTGCCAGATGCCCTTGGCAGTTGGCATTCCTGGCAGCAACTCGTGAGAACGCCTGTTTGCCCACAGCCCCAAGGAAACACTGTCACCGTGTCTGTCTGGGCCTTCATCTCCAGTTATGCACCCCATTCAGGAGCCACTCTGGGCACCTCTAACCATCTCTGTGCCGCCCCCTTTCTTTTCCAATCTCACTTCTAAGCACTGTGTTTTTTCCACTCCTGGTCCGTTCCTCTGTCTGTCTATCTTTGTCCCTGGCTTTCCCGTCCCTCCCTGGGCACAGGACTTGTGTGGCAGCAGCTTCGGTGTGAGACATGCTTGGAGCAGCAACCACCCTGACACTCACACCCAGACATCCTTGTGGCGGAGAGAGACTGGATGGGGCTGAGAGCAGAGGTTCTGGGGGACTGGGAGAGCTGAAGATGCCAGAATGTGGGAGCATGCACCTGGGCTTAGAGAACGGCTGAGGGGGAGCTGTCCAAGAGCCACCCTCCTCAACAACGGGGTAAAAAAAAGCAGTTCAAAGTCCACAGAGAGCTGGAGCACTGGTCCCCAGAGGAGACCGAGGCTGACTCTGAGCCCCGTGACAAGGCCTATTTACATACAAACTTCTGTTTCTAAGCAAGAGAAAATAAATGAATGAATAAATAAATAAATAAATGTAGCTTTATCTAAATCTCTAGATGCAAAAGTTTCTATCCTTAAGCTACCAAAAAATGCAAATATAGTCTGCTATGGGCAGCAGTTGTGGTGGAGATCCGAAGCCAGCCTTTTCTACACTCCAGCATGGCCCTGGGGAACTCCTGGGACAGGGTATGAAACTCAACTCTCAGGTGGCTTCAAAAGGCTTGTTAGACCAGCTAGCTCACAGTAAAAGCCACCTTGACCTGGACCTGCCCCTACGAGTCCCCCAAGCACCTGTTTGGCCCAGAGGGCAGAGACCTGCAACCACCAGAATTACAGCCCGATGAAGGCAGAAATGAACCCTAGGAGCAGCACTCCCCGCCTGCCCCACCCCCAAGCCCACTGCCTGCTGTTGATAGCACAGCCCAAACGCCTTCAGAGGTGTCAGGAGGGAACAGCACATGTGGCATGAGGAAGCCTGGGATGGCTGCAGACTTGACACCTGTGTGCTTCTGGGAGCTGGGCTGTGAAGCAGAGGGAAGGCTGGAAGAGGAGGGAGTGGGGAATGGCGGCAGGTGTGTGAGCACAGTGGATCAGCTCCTGTGGCTCCTGAGGCACGGGAAGGGGTCACTGCAACCTCACCTGCTCTCTTACTGACCCCAGGACACACTGGAAGAAGCCCAGCTACCTAATACACCCAGACCCAGCACCAAACACAAAACAAATATATACGCAAGAATGGGCTTGAGGAAAGAGTTCAAAGCCTGGCCCTACGGTCTGGGGCACAGTCGCACCTTCCTGAGACTTGGTCTCCACAGCTCCACCATTTTAACTTTCCTCAGCACTGGAGATGTCACCTGGGGTCTCACACACTGAGCAGGGGCTGCACTGATGAACTAGACATAGCTTCCAATCTGCATTTATCTCTGGTTGGACCCAAACTTACAGTGTAGCCAAGAATAACAATGAGCTTTTGGTCCTCCTGCCTCTACCTCCCAAGTGCTGGGATTACAGGAGAGTACCACCCATTTATGCAGCACTGGGGACTAAACTTAGTGTTTCATGTTTGCTAGGCAAGCACTCTACAACGGAGCTGTGTCCTTAGCCCTAACCTGCGTTTTTAAATTTTTATTTATTTTATGTATACAGGTGTTTTGCCTGCATGTATGTCTGTGCACCACATCCACGCCCAATGCCCTTGGAAGCCAGAAGAGGGCATTGGGTCCCTGGGAACTGGAGTTAAAGATATTTGTAGATTTCCTTGCAGACTTAAACTCAGGTCTTCTTGAAAAGCAGTCTATGCCCTTAACCAATAAGCTACCTCTCCAGCCTTACTAAGATGTATTTTTATAAGATGTTTATCTTATTACTAATGTGTATATATGTTTATGTGTAAGTGTATGTGGGTACCCTTGAAAGCCAGAAGAGAGTGTTGGAGTCTCAATGCTAGAGTTATGGGGCGGGGGGTTGATTGGTTTTGTTTTTTTTTTCTTTAAGATTTATTTATTTCATGTATGTGGGTATACTCTCACTGTCTTCAGACACACCAGAAGAGGGCATCAGATCCCATTACAGATGGTTGTGAGTCACCATGTGGTTGCTGGGATTTGAACTCAAGACCTCTGGAAGAGCAGTCAGTGCTTTTCACCACTGAGCCATCTCACCAGCCCAGTTTTGGATTTTCAAGACAGGGTTTGTCTGTGTAGCCCTGGCTGTCCTGGAACTCACTCTGTAGATCAGCCTGCCTCTGCCTCCTGAGTGCTGGGGTTAAAAGCATGGGCCACCACTCCTGGTGAGTTACAGGCAGTTTTGAGCCACTCAATACTAAGAATTGAATGAACTCCATGTCTCTAAATGAGCAGCAAGTGCTATTAACTGCTGAGCCATTTCTCTCCAGCCCGATATATATATCAATCACACCTGGACTATACACTTAAAAGTGTTAAATTGGCAAATTTTTTGTTACATATTTTATCACACATCCTGGTTGCTCTCTCTCCTGCCTACTGGCCCCTCCCCAAACCCACCCCCAAGTTTTACAGCTTAGTTCTACAAACACTAGAGGCATTAAAATTCTTACATCATAGGGATGCTATTTGTACAAGTGTCAGAGGGGAGGGGAGGGAAGGGCTTGATCAGAGGCTGAGGTGCAAGTGTAGCAGATAAAAGGGAAACAGAGCTTAGTTCAAAGTTGTACTATACAACCAACCTGCGGGCAGCAAAAGGCAAGAGTTCCAGCCCCTCATTCCGAACGGCTGGTCCTACAAAGTCCAAGTTACTCCCTGTATTAGTCAGGGTTCTCTAGAGTCACAGAATTTATGGATAATCTCTACATAGCAAGGTATTTGTTGGTGACTTACAGTCTGTAGTCCAATTCCTTAACAATGGCCGGCAGCAGCTGTGAAGTCCAAGGATCTAGCAGATGCTCAGTCCCACAAGGCAGGCAGGCAAAGTCCCACAAGGCAGGCAGATGGAGAGAGAGAGAGCCTTCCTTGTTCCAATGTTCTTATGTAGGTCTCCAACTGAAGGTGTGTCCCCAGATGACCTTGAGCTCAGTGATCTCCTTGCCTTTGTGTCTTAAGACCCACAGCCCCTATGCCTCAAGGTCAGAATCAAAGGTGAGTCTCCCAATTCTGGATTGTGATTCATTCCAGATAAAGTCAAGTTGACAACCAGAAATAGCCACTACACTCCTCCTGCAGGCATACGTAGATCCCCAGGTTAAGGTGGGGACAGAAGTTGGTGTCTGTCCTACCTCCCTGTAGAGGATTTGGGGAGTATGCCAGGATGGCTCTTTAGCACCGGTCCTTCCTGTCACCCCACCAATCAGATGGGAAGCAGATAGGAAGGCCCCCAACCATGAAAACTGGGCCCTGAAGTGGCAGGAACGCAGAGAGGTTCTTATTGCTTCCTTTCCCAGGCCAGAGGCCCCAGTCACCTTCCTGCAGCTCCATACTCCATGGCCTACATCTTCCAGTGGGCACTTCCTGCCCAAGGCAAGTGTGTGCTCTGAGAGAACAGCCTTGCCCAGCGCTGCGCGTCCTGAGAAACACACCAGGAAGTGTGTGGATGATTATTTACATATGTCTCTCCCGGACACGTGTTGGGATACACAGGGTTACTCGTGCCCAGTCCTCTAGACAATCTTCCTGAAACTGGATCTTGCCCATCCGGCATCCTGCCCTGCTCCTCCACAGCCTCAAGCAGGGTGGCAATGTAAGGAAAAGGGCCTAGGTGACTTAAATCCCTCAGCTAAGGAACATTAAGAAGGAGACCCTGGCTCTCTACTCTAGTTGTGGGGATTAATACCTGACCCTCCCCCCCATATAACTGAGGACTGCTCTCCAACACAGCAGGCTCCCCACTTCCTCATTCCAGAACAACCTCCACAGCTGCAGAGAACTACTGTTACCTCTGAGGCAAAGCTTTCCTTTGCCATCTAAGTTCTTGTGGCCTCAGGACTCCAGGTCAGTACCACCCTTATCGCCAGATCAAGCTTTGGTTGCCCAGGTCACAGTGGCAGGCCACTGGTTATCTATTAAGTAATCTGTTCTATAGAAGTGTGAGTTCTGCCTGGAACTAGAGGGAGGACCTACCAAAGGGAGCTTGAAGGAATGAGAAGCTTACCTGCATGGTATCTGTGCTTAATTAATGACTGGTCCCCCTACCATTGCCTACCACACGATGCAGAGCCAGGCAGATACAGCAAGGCACTGTCCCCAAACCAAAGGTCTGCCTGGCCTGCTGTCTAGGAGGACTCTGCTTCAGGAAGCTTATCTGGAATAGTTCAGTAACTCCTGCCCCTTAGCCTAGGACTGAATGACCTCAGGCTCCCTAGCCGAAGACCCACAGAGGGCTTGTGAAGGTCCCTGGCCCTGGGGAAGTGGAAGTTGGAAGAGAACAGGGTACAGAGCAGCAGTGAGAAAGAACCATGACTGTAAACCTAAAGTGGTTTCCATTTCTCCTTTCCTTGGGGGTTAAGTAGGAAGAGGAGAGTCATGCTAGCACAGGAACCAGCCACTCTTTCCTAGACCTGGTTCTGACCACACAGGAACTGGAAAGCCCACCACATGTGTCAGGTTTGCTCAGACCCTGCCCCTACCCTGCCTTCTAGAATTCCCCTCGCTCAGTGACTTTTTGACCTCTGGCCCACCCAGGGGCTGGTGAGTCAGGCTCTACTCCATTCATTAGTGATCCTGGGTAAAAACTGAGGCTGAGGAAGTCAAGTTCCCAGAGTCCCTCTGGAAAGGGCCAGCACCTCAGAGAGCTGTGAGCTCTCTCATGAAAAGGCCTGAGTGCTCCGGCTCCTCTCAGGCCCAGCTCTGGCCAGACAAAAGCCAGTATTTGCCTCACTGCAGCCAGAAAACATTCAGAGAAACACACAACTAACAAAATGGCATGCTCCCCATTGTCCTCTGTCCCACTGATGCGCCAGCTGCTCTCTTGGATGCTGGGACAGAGGCAGTGCCTGGAGCGTGACGGTGCATTTGAAATTAAGCTACAGGTCTTTAGTGAGTGACCAGAACCAAACTCCCCCGGCTCGGCTTCGTCATCTGCAGAAAAGGAGGCAAAAGGCACTAATATTCAACAGAATGAGCAGGAGCCATTCAGCCACAGGATTCCTGGTCTTAACGGCCATCTTCCAGTGAGCCCAGGCCCGTGAGAGCTCAGCTAACAGCAGGTGGCAGGAGAAAGCTACAGTGTGACAGACTCTGGCTTAGTCTATCAGGGCCACCAGGTCTAGTGAGAAAAGACTGACAAAAATCCACGATGGCCCTGATGTGATGAGCGCTTTCAGAAATGTATAAACAAGGGCCCATGTCTCTCAGAGAAAGAAGCATCAGGCCTGGGCTACAGTGAGAGGAAGGGAAGCTACAGGGTGGACTTTTTGAGGCCTAGGAGAATCAGTCTCAGGTGGAGAAAAGGAGGATTGGCATCCGCGAAGGCGGAATCCATGAAGGCAGGAGACAACAAAGAAATGTTCATGGTCAAGAGCAAATGTACTACTATTGAATGACATCTCCAGCTAACCCCAACCCCACCCTACCAATCCCATCACCTTTTTTTTTTAGGGTTTCTCTGTATAGCCCTGGCCATCCTGAAACTCTGTAGACCAAGTAAGACCCACCTACCTCTGCCTCCTGAGTGCTGAGATTAAAGGCTTGTACCACCGGTGTGCCAGGCTGGGTTTTTGTTTGTTTGTTTTTTGTTTGTTTGTTTTGGTTTTTTGGCAGTGCTGGAAACAAAACCCAAAAGGCTGGATCTTTTTCATTCCTGAATCTTTTACTCAGTAGATCCAGATCCTGTTCCTAGTTAGTCCAGGGTTTCACTTAAGATCCAGGGGCAGAATGAGAAGCAAGCCATACCAATCATTCCCAAGCAGCTTATGAAATTAAGTCATAGCCAGTCAACTAGAGTGCACTTTACACAAGACATGCCAACTAACGTGTGCTTACCAGGCACTCACAGGTCTGGTAGCTTTATGCACACACTATATACAGTACTTGCTATCTCCATCTTCCAAATGAGGAAAGAAATTTACTGACTTCATCAAGGTCTCAATACAATATCAGAACTTAAGTAGGCTGGTGCATGGGTCTATATCTCAGTTATGATGCTAAGGGTGTACAGAGGACACAGAGGGGCAGGGCGGCCAACCTCTGGAGTGGAGGTTGGTGGTGTGGAGACGGTGTAGGACACTGAAGGATAAGTCAGAAAGAGGCCCAGCAGATCTGAGAAGAAAGAGATGCTGATATATGCAAATTCACAGTGACAAGAACCCTTTTCTAGTAAGGCCCATCTTACAGTAAACATGATCACAGAGCACTCTTCCCAAGTGTTTTCCCCACAGGCAATGGGAAGCAAGCAGAGAGCCTGAAGGAAGCAAGTGACATAATCAGACTCGTGATCTAAAAAGTCTACATGAGCTAGAGTCTAAAAGTTAGGACTGCAGGTTGCTGGAAATGGTGAGAGACACGTCAACAAGGGTGGTGACAGAGAAGGTTCAGGGATTTGGCTATACTGGCAACTCTGAGCAAACAGGGTAAAGGATGGTAAAGCAATTCCAGAGCTTTTCTCCTGGATAAGACAAGAACGAAAGAGTAAATTTACAGAGAAAAGATCAGCTCAGGTTTGAAAACTGTGAGCTCCTCCTGAAGTGGAGGTATCCTACAGGCATAATTGACAAACAGCTAATTTGGAACCCCAGGAAAGGGATGTGCTTCTGTCATCTGGATATTCAGCTGTCGTGGACCTGATGCCACAACACTGGATGAGGCCATTCAAGATCAGTGTACAGAGAGGCCGGTTGGACCAGACAGAATGTACAAGCAGTACTTCTGACCTCTTGTCAGAGAGGTAAGAGGAAAAATCAGGAAATATTGGGAAGTCAAAAGGTGGAAGAATGTCAGGAATGAGAGCCAACAGTAACAGACACTTCTGAGAAAGTTTAAAGGGCCTTTCTGATATCATTGCGAAGTTATGCGTGGCTGGTTCCAACGGAAGTTGTGAGAAACAGCGGGTGGCGGAGAGGCAGTCTATTAGTATAGTTTTTTCCTGATTCTGACTCTTTCCCATACCCAACCCTGCCCCATAATATTCAGATACTGACTCCTTGCCTCTCTTCTTACTATAAAGAAGGCTTAGGAAAGCGACTGCTGACGTCCTCCGGACCCTCTTGGGTAAGGACCAAGACACCCACTCCCCAACCCTTCGCGCTCAGCAGCGAGTGGAGAGGAAGGGGGCGGAACCCGGAGCGCGAGGGGTGTGGGAAGGGTCGGACCAAACCAAAGACGGACACCGGGCAGGGAAGTGAGATTAGTCGGGTGGAGACGGCTCTCGTACCATCTCCCTGTCCCAGCAATTGCTGCAGGACCCACCTGCTTCATGTCACCACGGCCCCAACTCTTCCAGCCTCAGCCGCAGTCTTGCTCCACGGCTAGGCAACTCCTCAGAGCGGAAGATCTCCCAGCGGCGCAACTTCCGCCGCTGAGCCCGCCCCCGGGCCCGCCCCCAATGCAAATCGGGATTCGTGATTCTGAAGCTCCGCCCTAGTCCGCCCCTCTCCACCGGGAGCCTCAGAAACAAGGTCCGGAAGTCGAACTGCAACCAAAGTTAGACTGTGTAAGGTTGTGCTGGAATACGAGGAAAAGCTCTAGGGTGTCATGGTTATTAGGCCATACAGGACTGGTACTGTGGAGTTAGTGGGAATTGTATGAGGGCCGGTCTGTGGGCACAAAATCCCTTGGAGAAACCCAATTTTTGTTTTTGAGACAGTCTCAGGTTGCCCTTGAAAAAGGAATCCTTTTTCCTCAGCCTTTCAAGTGCTGAGATTACAGACGTGCACCACCACATCCATCTCACATTTTTAAAGGACCTCTGTTCTCCCGATAGTATGTTTGCCATCCTTAAAGCCCACAGGAAAGGATCCCGGGAAATCCTGGAAACAAGGGTCAAGATCTTGACTCTAAGATAACTACCATTTTCCCTGTCAGAACATACCATTACTTCCTGGTCTCTCCTCCCTCCCCTGAAAGAGGAGTCTCAGGACAATTATTTACAAAGATTTATTACAGCATAGGAGGGATTCAGGCCTGGAGTCAGGGAAGAAGGGGAAGGGAATCAAGTTGCTGGAGGACAAGGAGAACCAGGTCCCCCCCCCCCCCCACTGTGTGGCCCCTCTAAGGACATATAGTAAGTGCATTCCTGGCACCAAAGCACAAACAAAACGCAGCAAGCAGCCTCTGCCAGTCCATCTTGGAGACACCCAGCAGGAATGGGACAAAAAGGGAAGACATCCAGAATGTTGAGGCTCTGCAAAAGAATGCTTGAGACCTGGGCCCTGGTTGAGGTCTCTGAGAGGGTTGGGGGCTCAAAGCCCACCATAGGAAGAGGGAATGGAGGAGATCTCAGGGCACCTGTAGGCTCTCAGTACCTCCTTTCCCCAAATCTTAGGGCCTGCCCTGTGGGCCTCCTGTGCCTAGGGGAGAGAATCTGGAGAGGAGACTTGTAAAGGTTGAACAGTTATGGCCTTCTGGGGTTTCCAGTGTGGGCTCTCTCGCCTCCCCCTCCCACCGGGTAAATAGAAGAATGACTGGCAGGGAAAGGCATTGGGGACTCTGGGCTTCAGCCAAAGCAAACATAGACCAGCCTTAGTCTTCTAAAAGTCAGAAGCCGCAGCCCTAGCAGGTGAAAGACAGGGTACAAAGGAGGGTGGGGACAGAGTGGGTTTCTGGGGAGCACTTCCTCCTGGGAGATACAGGGCTCTGAGCTTATGTGCCAGGCTCAGGGGGGGTAGGGTGCTGAGACTCCTCTCCAGGCTCTGAAAGACAAGTAAAGAGGACTCAAGGCCATGCTTGGCCCATGAGTTTCCATCCACTTCCCCAGCCCACCACACACTCCAAGGCTCACCACTTAGTGTTGCTCTGCCTTCCACCTGGTCCTCAGAGTTTCCATCTCTCTGGGGCTCATCCAGAGGAGGTGGGCGCTCCCAGGGCCCCTCCAGACCCTGGCCACAAGTAAGCTTCTGCCCTGCTAAAAGAGAGGGCATATATACATAGGCTGAGTGCCCCTCTGGTGCTGTCTGATGGCTTGAGGTAGAGCTTCTGAGACATCCCTCGATGCGAAATGGGCAGAACGCCAGCCTGCACAACTGTCACTATGGTTGTAACTTAGTTCATGGACACTTTTCCAAAGGAAATATTATGTAAGAAGATCAGTGTAGATTACCTTAGATAATTAATGCCTTCTGGGAAGCTGGGTGTGGAGGCTTATGCCAGTAATGAAGAGGCTGAAGCAGGAGGATTGCTTTGGGTTCAAGGTCAGCCTAAGATGCATTGTTAAGATTTGGGCCAACCTGGATTGCAGAATGAGACCCTGTCCTCTCAAGCGGCCCAGAACTGGTCCCCAGAGTTACTCGGGTATGTATGGGATTGCTGTTGTTCCTTGAGGGTCCAGTCATGTGACTCGGGGCCCCCTTCTCCTTCCTGAGGGAGCAGCTTTCATCAATTTTGCACCTGTTCTGGGGGGGGGGATTCTCAGAAGGAGTTCACTCAGCTCTTCCAGCTCTCTGACACCCTCACAGTCAGAGATGCAGAAAGGAGACCCAAGGCTTCTTGTCTGGGTCCAAGAGCTGAATGGAAGTGGGCAACTGCGTAGAAGAGACAACTGTGGGAGGGGATGAGGTCTTTCTGCCGAGTTATCTGGTGTTGGGGTCTTCTGTGGGTTTTTCTCTGGCTCGACAGCATTCTGTGTAGGTTTTAGGTGCCTTATCACCAGGCTGCTGAGGTTAAGAGGTACAGACCAGACTAGTTCTTAAATCCCCAATTCTACATCTGGACACTAGAGGGCACTCTCCCACCCCATCCTAGGAGGGAAAAAGACACCTTCAAGGGTCCTGGAGAGGGCAAGTCAGGCAGCCTCCTTCAGCACAGGAGAGAGCAGATGCTAGGTTTAGAAAGGGAATGTTGGGCTTTCTCTCTGTCTCTGGACTTCCTCACAATTCCCTTCCATGGATAGAAAGTTCCTTTTTGGGTCTAGCCTCAGTTAGTTGTCCTATGCCTTGCCTTAATGTTTAGAAAGGGATGGACAGTGGGGAAAACCTAATCAGGTGAAGGGTTAACCAAGAATAAGGGATGCCAGGTCTCAGAAGCTGGCCATAGAAGGGCATCACAGGATCGTTCTGGAAGAGCAGAAACCGGCAACCATAGCCCCTTCCGCTTACCAGTCCCCCTGCCTTTCAGGACCTCAGCTTGGCTGTCTTCTTCTTCGTCCTCCTCTTCATCCTCCTCATCCTCCTCATCATCCTCTTGTGGATACCCCAGCTCCCGAAGCTCCCCTAACTCATCTTCTTCCTCCGAGGCCTGGTTCTCACTCAGGTTGCTGATGGTCTGCAGGTGGGACTCAGCAATGCGCTGCACGGCTGGCAGAGGGGACGTGGAGAGGCAAGGGTCAGCAAGATGAAAGAACAGCTCATGCTTGCAACTGAGGCAGGGGTGCTGCCCTAAGTTCAGTGTTAAAAGGCTATAGTCCATTCCACATCAAAGTGAGGTGAGAGTCACAGGCATACATTTTAAGCATATTAGCTCTTAAGCTGTTCCAAAATGCTTCCCTCCCCCTAAAACTGGCACCAGAAAAACTCCCCTGCACCACAGGGCACCAGGCTGGGCAAGACCAGGCCAGTACAAAAACAGCTTAGCATTCTCTGGCCAGAGAGGTTCCATAGCCAATGACCAGTTCTGGGAAGTAATTACCAGTGTTAACCCCGGGCAGAAGATGCCAGGCCTATAGGCCAGAGCCATTTTTCCTGACATTGTTCACAACGTTCCATTGCTTTGCCTCCCTGCCCAAAACTGCCTAACATTAGATACCAATCTGCACCCCTTCCCCAGGCTGTCAAAGCAGGATCAGCCCTGAGCCTGGGGTCACAGCGCTCTGCAGTCCTTGCTGGGCAAGTGGACTGTTCAGATGCAGTCCTCACAGTCTTGACCCATATCCCTAGTCTCCCAGCTCCCTCTGCGGTGACCCAGAAAGCAGCAACACCCCACCACCACTACCACGAAGACCTGCTCAGATGCAGCCAAGGAAAGGAACAGTGTGGGCGGCTTCCCAAAGACTAAAAGCGGGGAGGGAAAAAAGGGATGGGCTGGGGGTTTGGGGGATTGTTAAGGTTTGAAAGAACATTATTGGGTTAAGACTGAGGTGAAGGGACTGGGGATGTAGCAGTTACAGGGCCTTGGGTTTTGCTTCGAGCAGAAGCCTGTAATCACAGCACTCATAAAGTAGAGACAAGAAGATCAGGAATGCATATATATGCATCCTCAACTACTTAGTGAGGTCTAATCTAGCCTAGGCTACATAAACAACCCTCTCAAACAAAACTAAACAAAAGACTAAAGCAGGGTCAGCAAGGGGCCAGGGACTATCAGGATTTTAGAGTGGGTGAGACATTAGGTCCACTTCCCCGAGACGAGACGCTTTGCAGTGGCCAGTGGTTCTGGGCTACTTAGTCCAACAGTGGCCCTCCCCTTTGCAGGCCAGGGGGTAGGCTGGAAACCTCCTGTGCAGTGAGCTGGGCCATGTACTCCTGCCAACTCAGGGACAGGCACAGAGGGTGCATTGTGTGTGCCCAATGCCCCGCCCTGCCCCAGCTCCCAACCTACCTCTATCCGCTGCCTGTGGGTAAGCTCTACCCAGGCAATAAAATCTCGATAAATTGCCCTGCCCTGGCCTTGGGAACCCGGCAAAGTTTCACCTTGAGCCAACCCAGAGAGCTCTGACCTGACCTCAAAGCACCCCCTACCCCACTACTCCCCTGAGGCTTAGTGCTGTCCACCCGTCGTGGGGGGCTCTTGAATCTTGACCTACAAAACCCAAGTCCTGCCAGACACATGCCCTTGCCCAGAAAGGACTAAGCTTGCCAAACAGAACCATCTCAGTGGATAAGGGCCTCTGGGCTGGAGGAGAGAGTGGCAGGCAAGCAGTCGGGGGAGGAGAGTTATTTAGTTCGTGATCCAAGGTACTGGCAGGTGTGTGCAGCGCCTCTGCTCCCCCCCCCCCGTTTGCATTACTCAGTTTCTCATGCCTCCTTGAGACTTCAAAAGTCTTTCCCTACAGCACTGTCTCCTTCTCCTACCTCTCCATGTCTAGAACCCAAAACCCCCCTACTCCAAATCTTTCTTTTTAAGATTCAAGAACCCAGCAGGGTGGTGGTGACTGCTCATGCCTTTAATCCCAGTACTTGGGAGGCAAAGACAGGTGGATCTCAAGAGTTTGAGGCCAGCCTGGTCTACAAAGTGAGCTCCTGGACATCCAGGGGTACACAGAGAAACCCTATCTCAGGAGGAAAAAAAAGATTCAAGAACCCCAGTACAGCCCTCTCCTGACTCTTTCCCACATACCTGTGTCTCTTTACCCAGATGCTATAGATACAGCCTGGAGAGACTGGAACAGACAGGTCTTTGGTCAACTTTTGGTACACGAGAGATTTCCTGGCCCTAAACAACCTCAGCCCGCTCCCTAAGTGTAACCAAAGCCAGGAAGGGCTAAACTGGATGTGTAGGTCAGCGTTACATGTGCTTACTGGGTAAGACCCGCAGCACCTCCCCTAAAAGGACATGGGGTAAGGTCCCCCTCATATTCACCCAGCCTAGAGTGGAGAAGACGCAGATTGTCTTAAGACAGAGACTCATTATATATCAGGAGTTAGTCTCAAACTCACTGAGCATGACCTCAAACTTCTGATCCTCCTGGCTCTACCTCCTGAGTGCTAGGCTTACAGGCACGTCAACACACTCGCTTTACGTGGTGCTGGCATTGGAAGCCAAGGATCTCACGAGTGCTCTGCACAAACTTTATGCTCCAGTCTCAAGGCCAAGTTCTTGTACTCCTTGGGAATATGCCACTTTGTCTCCATGCCTGCTTTATACCCTCTCTGTGGCCCTCCGGGAAGTCCTTGCACACTGCCATCCTCCATGTTCCTGTCTCCAGAGAAGGAAAACACCAGCCCCGCTCTCCTGTCCTCCCTGCTTCTCTCCTCTGCTCCCAGGCTTGGCAGACAGGCTGACAGGTGCACCTGTTGACCTTGGCCGCTGAGAAGCCACCTTAAGCCCACCCACCTGGGGGAGCTCTCAGCACACCACCCCCAGGAGAAGGAACAGGCCCGGCAGGAAAGGCCACTGGCACCCAGTTAGGAAGAGGCCCTTGGCTCACTCACGTGCACCTGCTCTTCCTTCTGAAATCACGTCTCCAGCTGTCCTGAAAACCTGGCTTCACACCGCCAGCCGCTCTGCGCACCCCATTTCTTTACCTGTCTTTTCTGGCCTGTTGATTCCATAAGCCTTAGCACTGTCCCTCTTGTAAACTCTCCCTGACCCCTAGAGGCAAAGGGTCCTGGAGGCCAGGGACAGAACCACTCCTTTTCATTTCTATATGAGGCAGTCTTGCTGTGTGGCCCTGGCTGGCCTGGCATTCACTGTATGGCCCAGGCTGATCTCAGGCCCCTACTAATCTTCCTGCCTCTGCCTCCTAAGAGCAGGGATTACAGGTATGAGCCATCAAGTGGCTTTGTTCTTGGGTGTGTTTTTTTTGTTGTTGTTGTTGTTTTGTTTTGTTTTGTTTTTTTGAGATCAGGACTCTAGCTGGCCTGGCATTCTCTCTATAGACCGCTTTGGCCTTGAACTCACAAAAACCAGTCTGCCTCTGTCAGCAAAATGCTGACACTACCATCCTGGCTTATCTAAAATCGACCTTAGGGCCGTAACCCAGAGCACGTCAATTGAATGTTCTACTACTGAGCTACCCTCTAAGCCGCCGAATCCACCTCATCTCATTTCGCCCATTGCCCACCAATGAGACCTGGTGATATGAGACAGGAATGAGACCTTTTAACCCAGACAGAAAAGCGGATGCAGGAGCCCAGGACGCACACCTGCACGCTGGAGTGGAGCTGTGGAGCCTGAGAGGAAAGGAGGCTGCAGGCATGGCCCAACAGAGGCACCCTCAGAGTCACCTTGGGGCTTAATGTCCTGTGGGGCTAGCCTGCTCTCCTTTCAACCCTCAACCTGTTAAGACCCTAGCTGCTCTTTTCCTGCCTCTGGGAACCTGAGAAGGCACTACTCTCCCAGGTCAGGTAGAGGGCTGGCGGCAGTCCTTCCCAGCTGACAGCTTCTCTTCCTCCCCCATGTGCAGGGCTCCAGGATTCCACAAGACAGATGGAGGGGTGGTGTTAGTACCTTTCAGTGATGGAGGAGTGTAGGCACAGGGGTTGGATCTCTTCGACTTTGGGTGGTGCCCCTCTCCTGAGGTTCTCTACAAGAAAGATACAGTTGAAACAGGCTCTCTTCCCTTCCCCCTCCCTCCAGTAGGACAACTGACTTGGACAGTTGACAGAGCATGGACACTGAGAACGCCTAGGCAAGGCCTCAGCCCCATTAGCAGAAGCCTGACTCAGAGCAGGACCTCTGGTCATGGATAACCCACCCCACTAAGAGAGAGGGGTGACACCTGAACAGGGTCATTCCAGGGAAATGCAACTGATATGCTAATATGTCCTGTGGTGGTCCAGGTTGGCTTTGCAGATACCAGTCTACCCCACCCCAGAGGGCCCAGTTAAATGTCCTTCCAGCTGCCCCAGGAAACTCACCTGGTGCGGAGAGGCCTCCTCCTCTGAGAGAGGCCACCAGGCACATACACCAACCATGACCAAGGAGGAAGAGAAGAAGAATCAGGTTACTTTCCCCAAAGCCTCAGTTTTTGGGACAGCAAAAGTGTGTCCTTCCCTCCTGGTGCCAAAAGGTGCCAAGAGGTGCCAAGAGAATAAACCAACCCAGCTGTGTTGGCCTTCTAGGCCATCAGTCTCTGGTCTGTCCCTCTCTCATGGAGACCCTCAGAAAGGCACCAGAGTTGGGGTAGGGAGCACAGAATGGGTCCTACCTGGCGAGGAATGCTCTGAGACCCGGAACAGCATGGCAGGGGTTGGTCTCCGGCGCCGGATCTAAAGAGATGGAGGAAGGAAGGGCAGGATAAATGCCCTATAGGGGCACCTCACCATCACACTCAGCCCGCTGGGAGCTGGGCTTTGGAGTCCTCAGGGAACCAGTGAATCAAAGGCAGCAGGAGCTCACTTGGTTCATTCAATCGCTTTATTTTACAGGGATGAAAAGTCCAGGCCTTAGAGAGGGTCAGCAAAGTGCTCAAGGTCACACAGCACACTGGGTCCAAAGGACTAGGAAAAGCCATCCATGGACTCGTAGTCCAGAGGGCCATACTCCCCTGTTACTACAGAACTTTCTCTAGACACCAAAGCTGGTGTCAGCCCTTACAGCCAGCTTGAGAGCTCGGAGGGAGACACCGAGCTGGTGTCAGCCCTTACAGCCAGCTTGAGAGCTCGGAGGGAGACACCGACGACCCTACCCACCAAAGGTCAGCTCAAGGGCTTCAAAGCAGCTGCATTCAGCTGCAGAAGTTTGAACCCAGTACTGCAGGCACTCCCAACCCTTCCCTGAGGCTGGGGTGTAGGCCTGAGCTCTACACACTGGGGGGGGGGGGGGGGTCTGCTGCTGTCTCTCCAGGTTAGAGTCTGGGCTCTCTGACTGACACAGTCTTTCTCAAGCTGTGGAATTTACCACCCAGTTCTCAAGAAAAATAATGTAAAAGTGTCCTCCTTGGCCACCCCTAGCTTGGCAATCAGACTGTAAGTTAATTAGGTTCCCTTGGAACTCCAGGGAAATGGAGAGAGGACCAGGTAATTGAAGCTGAAGAAGTTGCTGCCAAAAGCTGTTTAGGCTCAGGCTTCGGCCCACCCCTACCAAACACCCCAAGAAGGGCTTTGTCCAGTTTTTACTGCCCCCTCTCTTCAGAGCCATTGACATCTTAGCAACAAGTGTCCTTGCTAGGTCAAGAACAGACCTGTCTCCACCGGTCTCCCTCATCCCTTTGTACGTCTCCCAATCTTCAAAGAAGAGATGTCAGTTCACTCCCTGGGGTTGCAGCTCTAGGTCCTGACCTCAGAGAGTATTCAGAACAACGTTCTGGGGACCTCCACCCTCCCCATGGCTAAGCCTATAGGGTGAAACTGTGGCCCTCTAGACCTTGAGTGGTTGAATGACAGCCTCAGACACCAGAGCTGTTTGTGTTCATGGGGGGCCACCAGGGTGATGTTGTCCCCCGTAGAAAAATGACGAGCCTAGCAGAGCTATGTAAGGACCAAAAGGGCAGTCCCACGGGGGTGGGGGAGGGGGTTGTCTCCGGACGCTCACTGCAGAAATTCTCCTGCCCAAGATTGGCTCAAAGGTCCGAGGAAAAGTTGTTAGGAGTCTCCAGCGAACTTCCCGTCCTGTGGAGCACCCCGCTGCAGCCCAGGCTGGGCCCTCATGGGACAGACCGGACTGTGCTGTGGTGGGGTGGGGGATGTGTGCTGGGGGTGATACGTGAATGGGGCGCGGCCCCCTTACCATCTCCACCTGTCGGGGGTCGAGCTGGCTCGGGGGCGCGGGCACAGAGAACTGGATCTTCTTGCGGTCCTTGGGGTCCATGGCGGGCGGCTGCGCGCTCCTGGGGTGTCTGGTTAAGCCTTGCTCCGCTGTCCGGAGCTGCGGGTGGCGCGTGCTGCGCGGAGAAGGAGGAGGAGCACTGTCCCTACACCCAGGGAAATCCCGCGCTCCACGAGGGGAACACACGAGGGCAGGGAGGGCTGGGCAGCGGGGCTCGCCTGCAGCACCCGGCTCAGCGTCCCCAGGCCAGGGCTCAGGGTCCCCGCGCCTTCGCTGCGCGCTACCGGTTTGGGGCGCGGGGCTCCGGTTCCCGGCCTGAGCTCTCCCCGGGTCTCAGTAGGCTGCCCTCGGCCTCGCTCCACCAGCTTCTCTCTATCCCCCGTTCTGCCTTCTTCCTCTCCGCGCCTCTGCTGCTACTGGCTGCACCCCACGGGTCCCAACCCAGGGATCCCAGCCTGTCCTCTCTGCCAGGGACTAGCGCCCAGGCGTTCGGAGGGAGGGCTTAGGGGAAATCGGCCAATAAGCATCCAGAAGCGTGTTCTCCCGGGGCTGGGAGGAGGGTGCGGAGTGTGAGCCAGGGCTAGGGGAGCGGCCCGGGGGCCCCCTGCCGTCTCCCCAGAACTCGGCGTTGCATTATTGATGGAGTCCAGCGGTGACGCTAAGGGAAGAGGGCAGGGGCAGCTGGAGCCAGGACTCTGGCCTTAATCACTTCGGGCTCCCGGAACGTGGAGTTTTAAGGGAGGCCCGTGAGGTCGAGAAGCGAGTGCCAGCATGTCACGCTGTGAATGGGGGTGTCCTAGAAAGCGAGTGTGAGAGAGGTGTACGTGGGAGGACACCTGTCAGTCATCGTGGTAGGGAGTATGTGCAAGTTAATGCCAGAGGCCTGGAGTGCTGTAGCTACGGAGGGTGGGGGTCGGTGTGTTGTGAGTGTGTGAGTCTATGTAAGTGTGTCAGAGTGTCAAAGATGCGGGTGTGAGTGGCAGCGTGTGGGAGGACTGTGTGTGTGCGCGGGGGAGGGTGTGGGTGTGGAGGAGGATGTCAGAGACTGTCAAGGTGATGGGCAGGTGGGTGCCAGCTTGCGGGGGCCCTATGCAGGCGAGGGGCTTGAGACTGAGAATGTGAGAGCAAATTCCCTAGGGGAGAGGGGGGTGAGTTCCTGCCACAATGTACCCAGCATTCACGTGTCTCTTGCCTTTTCTCCGCATCTACTGGGGGAGGGGACAGAACCAGCCCTGGGCAGGGTTGGGGGCTGCCTTCCTGAATACACGTGCCATCACGTGTTTGGGCTTGGTGCGCTGGGGAACGGAGCTGGGGGAGGGTGTGTGTGTGTGTGTGTGTGTGTGTGTGTGTGTGTGTGTTATGGAGGAGAGGGGCTACTTTGTGGGTTAAGTACCCTTGTTTATCTGTCCAAGCCCTTGAGTCTCTGCAGGACCTGGCACTACCCTCTGTGGGGCTGGCAAGAAGGACTGAGCGCCTCTCTGTAGTGCCCAGAAGGGGCGTGTGTGGACCTGTGCCTGTGTGTGCCCTCCTGGGGTTCTGTTTGTGTTGGCTGTCCTCTCTTCTGGTCACTCTTAGGCCAGGAACAGCAGGAGCCCTCCCCACCACACCCCTAACTTCACCAGCAACTTTTCCACTTCCAGCCCAGCACTCTGGCTCAGGGGTGGAAGGAGAGGCCAGTGGAGTCTTATGGAAATGAGGTCAGGGGCATGCTGTTCTGCCCCAGACTCAGTGCCCTCTGGGGGATGAAAGAGGGGCGGGCTGGGGGGAGCACCAGGGGCCAAGCTTTGCTCTTGGGAATAGGATGTCCTGGTGGCTGGGCTTCCACATCCTCCAGCCTAGGCCTGGCCACAGCTTTGTTGACTTACATATTTTCTGGGAACAGCTCATGATAGGTTGTTGTCCCTGAGACATGGGCATCTCTGCCAGTCCGTAGCTTGGCCCAGGGCCCCTCTTCCAGATGGGGTGCGGTGAGGAATGGCAAAGCCCAGCTTGTCCATAAGTTTGTTGGGAGGATAAGGAGAGGCATGGCTAGGCAGTCGCTGGGCAGCCTTTAGGTCACAGTGGGGGTAAGAGACGTGAGTTCCCCCTGCTGGGGTGTATGAGGAAGGGTGTGTGGTGGATAAAGGGGACAGAGGACAGGGATGAGGCTGTGACCCCTAGTGGTACCTCAGTGCCCATTGGAAACTTCTGGAAACACACTGGTTTGGTCTGAACAACCAGGAAGGCTTCCCTCCACAGTGCTAGGGAGACTGGAGCACAAATTATGCCCAAAAGACTGACTTTTGGGGACAGCGGGTGATCTTCAGTTCTTTGCCCAGCTCTTTCTGGGTATACTGCCTCTGGCTCTTCAACCCCGGAGTCAGGAGTCATGTGCAGAGGACCAGCAGAGGGAGAGGAACACAGAGCTAGGAGGGACAGAGGGCTGGGCGGGGGTGGGTCACGGAGAGAGCAAAAAGAAGAGGACCCGTGTGAGAGATGAAGAGACAAAGGGAAGTGGAGGGGACAATGCCTTATGACAGAAAGGCAGGAGACGGAGATGGAGAGAGTAAAAATAGCTCCACATTAAGATAATTGCAGCTCACAGCTCTGCCCTCCGTTAGGAATTAAATGAGGTTTTATTACTTTGATTTTTCTCTCCTGGATCCTACGCGACTTCTCAGGAACTTGGGGAAAAGTTTTTGCGGTGGGCGGCCAGGTGGCGGAGGCTGTGTGGGTGACAGAGGAAGGGAACAGGGAACTGGGGAGGGAGGGCTGGGGGCAAGGAGTGGGTAGAGGCTGGCAGGGGTGGCAGAGCCTAGCGAGAGGTGCGGGGAGGGGGACTGGACAAACAGGTGGGAGGGCTGAGAAGCCAGCGTGACTCCCATTCACTTCGACTTGGAATTAATCATATGCAAATGAGATGTAAAAATAATATACCACTCCTGGGTTATTATGCTCGAGTTAGAACAGGCAGTTAAGTCCAAAGAACAATTTCAAGACCTCGTTTGACTTAATTCCTGCTCGCCTCGGACTAACAAGGATGTATAGAGTGGTGTGACTGTTCCCCTCATCCGGTCTGAGCACACTGCTTTGAGGCAACGAGCCTTCAGATACTTACCTTTTCTTCTTGACCCGCCCCTGCCATGCAAGAGCCACTACACCCTTCTTCCCTGGAAGACAACTCTGGGAGGCTGCTGTGAGGCCTTTGCCCTCCTCTGAGGAGGTGAAAAAGTACAATCTGGCATTTTCCCTTCCTCAATCCAAGCACATAAATTCACATGGGGGAGGGAGGGGTGGAGTCGGTCAGCCCTGGATGGGAATCTCAGGTCCGGAGCTTACTGTGTGAACTTAGTTTCTTTGTGTCTCCTCGCTTCTGTATAGCTCAAAGCCCACCTTGTACAGTGGCTGTGATGATTAAAAAGGATCAAAATTTAAGCCCCAGCGCGGTTCGGGATTCCAGGTAGTCAGTCTTCAACGGTTTGGTCTTCCTTCGCCGCTTAAGAGATGAAGTTTTGTGAACGGTCAGCAGGTGGCGGAATCGGCCAGGGTTCCGGCTGCAGCACGGCTGGTGACCTTGGCATCACTGAGCTGAGCTGGAACTGCATGTGGCAGCTGAAACGGAGGCCCCAGGAAGTCTTGGACGCAGCCTTAGAAGAGCTGGGAGAAGCTAGCTGGGTGCATAGGGCCATCTTTGCTTGCCGCTAAGGGAAGGAGAGCGATTGGGGAACGGAGCAGAGAGAACAATTCAAAGCAAAAAAGAAGGCAAGGGCATTCTTGGCCAATACGGTGGTAAACAGTTATCTGAGACTTATTCATCTACTTATCTAGCTAGCATCTTTTCACCGTTCAGTATAATCCTATCAGAATTTATGTACCTAAAATAAACTTTACAAACACAGAATGTGACAGCGTTGAGCATACATAGCAATGGAGTTTTGAACTATGCTTAAAGATTTATTTTTACTTGTTTGCTTGCGCATTATCTACATGCAGAGCCACAAGAGGGTGTCTGAACCCCTGGAGATACAGTTGTAAGCTGGCATCTGGGTGCTGGGAACCAAACCCTGGTCCTCTGCAAGAACAGCAAGTGTTTTTTTTTTTTTTTTTGTTGGTGGTGCTTTGGTTTGGTTGGTTTTCAAGATAGGTTTTCTCTGTGTGGCCTTGGTTGTACTGGAACTTGCTCTGTAGACCAGACTGGTCTTGAACTCACAGAGCTCTGCTCACCTCTGCCTCTTGAGTACTGGGATTAATCCATATACCACCACGACTCATGAATAACAAGTGTCTTAAGCTTCTGAGCCATCTCTCTAGCCCTGATTATTATTTTGAGACAGGGTCTGGCTTTATAGCCTTGGTTGTCTGGAAACTTACCATGTAGACCAGGCTAGCCTTAAACTCACAGAGTCTCTTGCCCTTTGCCTCCCGAGTGCTGGGTTTTGTTATGAGCCACAATGCCCAGATGAAAAGTCTATACAACATGTGACCACCATCACACTGGGTGGGGGGGAGGTCTCCTGCTCTGCCTGGCTCAGTTTCCCCCCCCCCACTGGTTCTATGTGGATCAAAGCTTCTTTTTAAAGGTTTATTGTATATGTGTGAGTGTTTTGCCTGCTTAGGAACCACCTGCATGCCAGGGCCAGAGGAAGGCAATGGATCTCCTGGAGTTACAGACAATTGTAAGTTGACACGTGGGTGCTGTAAATTAACCAGCAAGTGCTCTTAACTATGTGTGTGTGTGTGTGTGCACATGCACACATCAATGCTAGCAGAGGCTAGAAGAGGGGGCCGCAGCCCCTGGATGAAATTACAGATGGTTGTGAGCCACCATGTGGGTGCTGAGAATCGAACCTCTAAAGGAGCAGCCAATGCTCTTAACCCCTATCTCTCCAATCCAGAATCAGAGCATGTGATTTTAACGGCACGCAGTTTTAAGATGTGTTCTCCACACCATCTATCTTTACGCTGGATTCTGAGGTACTGTAGGGAAGATGAACTGAGGGAAAAAAATGGATAAACAAACATAAGTTGTAGACACTACAAATTTTGTTATTGAGTTTGTCTTTTTATTTTTTATTTTTTAAATCTACTATTCGGAGCTTTTACTGTCCTGGACACTGAGTTAGGCCCTGTATAGGTAGTATCTCATTTAATCTTTTAGGATCGTCTCATTTTATAGATGGAACAACTGAGGCTTCAGAGGGCTTCAGCAGCTTTTGCCCAGAGCCTAGTTCAAATAGCATTCATGGGTTGAACCATGAGTTACAGACTAACCCGAGCTACAAACAAAACAACCCATAGGCAACCTTAGCCTCCAGAGATCATCTCTTTTTGCCGTGGGCGTGGAGTGTTAGAAAGCTCCAGGGCCTTGTCTATAAAATTAGCACTGAGATACATCCCCAGCACTGAAGTCCCCATTCTTTTGGACACAGGGTCTCACTATACAGTCTTGGCAGGCATGGAACTTGCTGTAGAGCGCACACTCACTTCGAACTCACAGGGCTGAGGTTAAAGGAGTCCGGCTTTACTGCTGTCTTTGACAAGCTTAGAACCAACGGGTGGAAGATCACTAGCGTGCGCTGGCGTAAGCTTCGCTCCAGTTCCGTTTTGGACCTGGTTTCTTTCCCTCCCAGATCCGTGGCTTCAACGGATCTCCTGAGAAGCAGAAATCGGTGTGCCGAGGTTGCCCTCTGGTGGCAGAAACCAGTACAGTCGCACCTATGCCCTCTGGCGCCCCCAGGTGGAAACTGAGATGTGGGTGAGAAGAGAGCAAGCGCAAACCAAGGAGAGAGGAGGGGCAGCCTCAGCCGCGGGCACCTGGAGACCCCCTGCTCTGGCCACTGCCTGGTGCCCCCCGAGGTGCCAGCTGAGGCTGCCCCCGAAGAATGCCAGCTGCTGGAGCTCGCCGCCTCCCACTCCCTCCACCAGCCTCACACACACTGCAATCCCGGTCCAGTCGGCTGCTTCCATTCCCTGAAGAAGAGGCCCTAAAGTTAAAACAGCTGTTAATTTATAAACCAATTTTTCCGTGACTGCTTAATAAATCGCCAGCAGCTGCTCTGCCCCCTCCTCCTGCCCAGGCACCCGGCCCTGGGGGCTGCATGGAGAAGCTCAGGGCTGCCAGCCTACCCCTCCTGCCTCCTTTACTACCAGCCCCCAACTTACCCCCAGACCCTCACCCCCAAAAAAGGGGAAATCCGGGTGAGCCCAGCTTCCCTGGTCTTCAGCAGAGGGATAAAATGAAAACGGGGTTTCTTTCTTGGAGGCTATCCCTCCCAACACCCCAGTGCTCCTCCCTAAACTCACAGGCCCAGAAGGTGGCAGTGGAGCTTTTCCCTGGCTCTGGGGAAGGAGCAGGCACAGCCTTCCTGTTGAAGTCCCCTTGGGCCACTGGGAGGTCAGAGGACCCTGGTCTGGCCCAGGGCTCATCTTTGAGAGTGCTGGAATCTGTTTCCCTGCCAGGGCCATCCCCCTAACAGATGCTGACTGAAGCTTAACCCTGCTTTTCTCTCAAGTGTATACTGAGAGGAAGCAGAGGGTCCCGGGACAGCACCCGTACCTCTGAAAGATGCCCTCCCCCAGGAGCACGGTGAGACTCCTGTGAAAGATTCTCTGTCCAGTTTTTCCAATGGGGAGAAAGAAGCTGGAATCCTCTCTGGAGGAGGTGCATGGAAGAGACAGACTCTTCCTGTGACTCCAAATCCCTCCCCTCCCGCGGTGGACAAATTCCTACTGATGCTCTGGGGATCTAAGACTCTGTTTGGGACATCAGAAATCTGGCCACACCACAAGCTTTGTAACGTGGCGCAGAAGAATCAAGCACAACCCAGGAGTTCAAATCCTGTGGTTACCACTTACTAGCCATGCGCTAAGGCAACTGCCTGGACTGATAAAAACGGAGATAATACACAATCATTGTGAAAAGTAAACAAATGGATGCACATAAGCACTCGGGAAAAGAAACAGAAACACGCAGTAAGAGAAAGGTACACGGTGATGTGGGAACAGCTTTCTCTCTGCTGCACCAAACAGGCAGGAACTCCTGCGGGCCCCCTGAACAGCAATCTGCGGGGTGAAACCTCCCAGAGTGTGGTGCACAGAACTAGCCCTTTAATCCCAGCACCTGGGAGGCAG
The DNA here is from genome assembly GCF_963924665.1 of Micromys minutus. Classification (NCBI taxonomy): domain Eukaryota; kingdom Metazoa; phylum Chordata; class Mammalia; order Rodentia; family Muridae; genus Micromys; species Micromys minutus. The sequence continues at coordinate 45,118,755 of NC_137979.1, read as the reverse complement.
AGGCAGGCACAGGGTTGGGAGTTTGGGACCAGCCAGAAAGGACTGCAGAGCAAAACTCTGTCTCAAAATTCAAAACAAAGAAACAAAATAAACAGCCCCCCCCCAAACCAAAAAGTTCCTGGCTTTTAGGGGAAAAAAGTGAAGATCATGGCTCCGGACAAAATTAGGGGGACCAAAACCCAGGTAGAGTTTCTGGGTTACAGAGTCCTGCACGGGCTTCCAGTCTCCGTCTTCCCCAGGCCCCTCCTCTATCAACCACCGCCCCTTCCCAGCCTGCAGCTGGAAAAAAAGAGGGGGATAGCTCCTCCCCCATGTGAGCTACTGTGGTCCCTGATTCCCAAGAAGAAAGTTCTCCCCTAGCTGAAAACCTATTTTCTCTCCTGTTCCCTGATAATCAGGGGCTGCTGTGGTCCTTTTCTATCCCTCCCGCTGAAGACATTGAGTGAACCTGGCTTTACTATATGTATGGTTCAGAGCAACTGGTCAATTTTCCTTGACCCTTTCGTTCCACATACTAAAATGGGGGTGCTCCCAGAACCTATGTCCTGATATGAGGATGGAATAGGATCCGGCCTATGACATGGGTGTGGCGAAGAAGAAAGGGCAGAGTGTGCAGTGTGAAAGGAATGAAGATGCCAAATCCCAGGTGGGCCACCTAGGACCAGTCACGGAACTTCCCTGTGCTCTTATTTCCTGTCCATAAAACGGGGGTGGGGAGGGGAGTTAGCAGAGTCTGTGTCTCAAAGACATCAAGGGCTCTTGGGACAGTTCCCCAACCCCACGCACTAAGCACTAATGTTTGCTGAGGTGTGGGGGCCTCCTGAGACTTTGCCCCTCTTATGGAAGTAGGAACTTAGTGACTGATTACAAGTGAACTGGAAGGCAGTGGCTGGCGTGGTAGTGGCTGTGGCTCAGTACAAGACCCTGGTCCCCACCTGCCCATTTTTCCCACCTCTGGCATCCCCTTAGACCTTGGCTTGGGACCACTCTGATCCCTCAGCCGCCTTTAGTCAATGAAGCAGCCAGCCCCCTCCCTGTGCCCTGGGTCCAGACTATGTCCTGGAAATAAAGCAGGGTCCCTGGGGCCCACTCAAGCCGAGGACTGCTCTGCCAGGGTGCCAGCTGGTGCCCACGGGGGGCGGGGCTGCGGTTTGATCATGTGGAAAGAGAAAGCTGGATTCCCCCCTAACCTTGATGGTCACCACAGGAAACAAGAAAACACTAGGGGTACCGAGGACATTTTCTAGGAACAAGAGATGAGATTTTTTTAAAATTGGCTTGTCGTGTGCCTCAGTTTACCCAGCCACCCAAGGAACGAAGGAGTCTCCATTATCTCCTTATCTAGGGTTCTCTGGGGCTCCAAAAGCCTTGGGCATTGGTCTCTCACAGCTCTGTGCCCCCTTTCCTTTCTTAAAGAAACAAGGTTGGGCCTCCTCCCCGCCCAGATTCTCTCCTTAGAAGCTACCCCGTGGGCCCGCAGCCAAGGGTAGAGGGAAACGGCAGGCTCAAGACAGCCCCTACAGGGAACTGCCCAGGTCAGCCAGCCCAGGGTGCCAGCCCCGGCCCGGATGACCCGGAGCTCCCAGTTCCTGCCCCTTTCCCGCCTCCTCTGGCCCTTTAAGAGCCGCTCCGCGCGCTGCCGTCCCGGATCAGCCAGAGAGACCATTAAAATTTTATGCAGAATGAAAATGGGCCAGGTCTCCAGCTTCCTCGCTCCCATCCAATGATTTATTACTCGCAAATACCACAGAACTAATTAGTATAGTAATTAATTAATACGCATTTGCATATTTGCATGTGCAATTAGTGCAGCGGAGTGATTACTGGGAGAATGAGGGCCCCGGATTGTCAGATGTGAGGGGGAAGTGGCCTGGAAAAGAGTTAGTGGCAATGAACTTTGCAGGGAGCGCTGGGCGGGAGTGCAGCCGGGGCGGGGCGCCGCGCGGGCTGCGGGGTGCAGAGCCGGGGCGTGGGGAGCGCGGGGCCCCCCGCGGCCTCTGACTCCGGGCAGGGGTCGCGACCCCGGCGCCCCGCCCGCCCGGCCGCGCCCGCCCCGCCCCCGCTGCGTGGCACAGCTCCAGGCGCGCGCCTGATTGTTATGCATTGTGTTTCTCGTCGCGAGCGGAGCCGGGCGGAATGGGGCTGACACAAGCTGTCTCCCTGCCACGCGACGGTGGCACCTTAAAGGCGCAGCGTCCTCTCCCTGCCGCCGTCTCCGCTGCCCCCACCACCGAGCCCAGGCCACCGACCGTCCCCAGGCGACCTCTGGAGGTCAGGGTGGGCGCGGAGGTCGCCCGGAAGGGTGCGGCACGGGTCAGGGGCGCGCAGGGCACGTGCCACGGAGCCCGGCAGGCACGAAGTCAGAACTGCGAGCGCGATCCGGCGGCTGGGGCGCACCGGGCGCGGTGCCAGGCGCGGACGGGGGTGGTGAGGCGAGAACCCGGAGCTAGGCAGACGAAGGACGACGAGGAGAAAGAAGCAGCGAGTGGCAGGGGGCCCGCTGGGTGCTAAGGGCTTTCTTGGGGAGTTTCTACGAGGCCTGACTCCTCTGTCCCGGTTTACAGCAGAATGACACGGAGCGATGAGGTGAAGCTTGGGCTGGGACCTGATCCTTCTAAGACCAGCTGGCAGCCCAAAGCCAGAAGAAACAATATTTCCTTGGGAGTAATCAGGAAGGACTTCCTGGCGGAGGAAATGCCCTCTTAGGGATGAGGAAAAGTGGAGTTCAAGGTCTAATGACACTATGTCTTTCTATACACAGAGGAAGGCCTGGCAGTGTGGAGACCATCTTATGCCCTGGAAGTTGGAACCGCTCTGGTGCTTTTTTTTGGAGGGGGTGTGGGTAGGGGCGGAGATGGGGGTGAGTTGGACAACGAACAAGTCCTGGACACAAACACCTTCAAGGGCCACTCCTTTCCTTCTCCATGGCCAGGCCTAACATTACGATCACCCACACTCTAGAAAGAGGGACACAGTTTATAATCTTGAATAAGCCCAAGACTGAACCTCACACAGCTTGGTTCAAAATCGAGCTCTGGGCAGGTGAGATGGCTCGGCTGGTAAAGGTGCTTGCTGCCAAGGGTGAAGCCCTGAGTTTGATCCCCAAGCCCCACATGATGGAGAAGAGAACCAATTCTCCCAAATTGTGTTCTGACCTCTTCCACAGGTGTGATGAGACATATGCTACACACACACACACCCACACACACACACACACTGACCTTTGTCTTACACTGCTGTCGAGTGTGCTCTGATGTTTCAGGACAGAAGCACCCCTAGAAACACCCCCAACAGTGTTTTGTTTTGCATTCTCACCCTATAGCCCAGGCTGGGCCCCAGCTGGAGACCTCCTGCCTCAGTCTCCCTAAGACTGGGATTACAGGTGTGTGCTCACACTCTGGCCCTGGTATCTAGTCCCAGCTCAGCCAGTCACACCTCCACTTCGGTTTCTTCTCTGGAAAACAGGAGGTTGCCCCACCCCTGGGCTGTTTCCTTCCCGCGTGGGACACAGTGAAGAAACATGCAGGGCTGGGAAGGGTAGCTCAATGGGTAGGAAAGGTCCTGGGTTCCATCTTCAGCACCAGACTAGGAAAGAGGAGGAGACATAGGAAGTGGAGGAGAAAGAGGAAGGGGGAGGGGAGAAGAGGAGCCACCTCCACCTTTGAGACCAAGGTGCCTGTCCTTCTCTGGCCCACCTTGTTCCTGAGAAGAAGCAGTGGCTAAGCTTGACACCCTCTGTCCTGAGGACCAGCCTCCCCAGGATGAATCAAGATGTCTCTGCTTAAAGTCTGGCTCCCTGTCCTGGCTGTGCCCACCACAAAAAAAACCTACCCAGGTATCTCTTTAAGACTGTCCCCTAAGTGTCAGCTCTTCCTGTGAGCCTCCAGTGTCCCCAGCTCTGGTGCCAGGCTCAAGGGACATGCCAGAGAACTGTCCAGTAGCATCAGCTCCAGAATCCCCCAAGCCAGACTCATGGCCCTAATTTGGCAGGGAGGTAACTGGGGAAAATGGAGGCAGATTCCCCCATCATCATTCACCAGCCTGGGCCCCACCCACCAGGCTCAACCTCCTCATAGCACACTCTGCATCCCCCTTCATCTCTGAGACCCCCTGGGGGGTAGGTGGTACTATTCCCCTCTTAAAGCCGAGGAGAAAGAAGGTCATGTGATTTGATCAAGGTGAAAATGATGTCAAAGCCAGGGGTCTGCGGCCACTACCTCCATCTGGCCCTCCTGTGAGGACTCTGGAGTGGGGGTTGGGAGAGGGCCAGAAGCAAGGCCACCTACTCCTGTGCCGAACCCCGACAGTGAAGCAGAACAAAGACCGATGGTGGAGAGAACCCCAGGAACAAAAAAAAATATATTTGAAAACTAAATCCAGGGCTAGAGGCAAAATCAGCCACATTAGGGATGGCCAGGGGCTGAAGAAGCACTCACACCTGTTAGCTCATTTAAGGCTCACTGCTGCCCCCAAAGGCAGGTTTCCGTAACTGTCATGCCCATTTTACAGAGGGGAAGCAGTGAGAAAGAGGTAGAAGTAGAACCGTGGTTGTTTAGTTGTCTGGATGCTCCTCCTCCAACAACAGAGGAACAGTTCTTCGGCACCCCAACTGCATACTAAAGTTATTCTGTGTTCCTGCCTTCCAGTATAGCAGAGCATTGAGCCTGTGACCCAGCCTGTTGGGTGGTCTTCCTGGTGGTGGTGACATTTAGGCAGAAAGCGGTAGAGGTGTGCTCCTGAGGGAGAACATAGAAAGGTTGAAGTCGGCATCAGAGTCAGAGAAACAGGAGGTGCTGTGGTGTGAGGTAGAATATGCAGCAGCCGAACAGGACTCAGCTCAAGCTTTTACCTCAGCACGCTGGAAGCAGAGGCAGGTGCATCTCTGAGTTCGAGGCCAGCCTGGTCTACAGAGTGAGTTCTGGGACAGCATAGAGAAACCCTGTGGTGAAAGAGGGTAAAAGTCATATTCACACATTTCAGCGGGGGGGGGGGGGTTGGGAGTGGAGGTAGAGGGGGATGTCTCAGGGGAACTACTGAACTGAAAGACTTGAGGACCAAACAGGGAGTCTACTCCAGGACAGGCACCAGGGTCTGATAGAGCCCTAGCCCAAGACCTCACAGTGTTAGTAAACAGAGCCTGCTGCCCAGGCCATCTGAGAGCACCGAGGGGAGGACCACGCCCCCTCCTTCCAAGTCTGACTAACCGTTTTGTTTTGCTTTGTTTTCAAAGCAGTTCCCACTCTCCCAGGTCAGCCTGGATCTAATTAGCAGGTACCGCCCCTAAACTTCTGATCTTCCAGCTCCTGGATGCTGGGGTTCAACCCCAGGAACTTGACAAACTTTCTACCAACTGAGCTACACGGAGTCTCCCAGACAAGACATTTGTGCCAGGAGGCCACTGGGCATGGCAGCCACCCTGGTTTTCCTGCCCCGGGGAAACTCAGAATGACTCTGCTGCCTCCTGTCTCTGTACAGCTAAGGGGTATGGGTGATGTGAGAACCCCAGACTAAATGCACCACAAATAGCGTCTTCCAGAAGTGGGAGAGGGGAACCTTCCAACAGGAGAGCAGCCCTGAGGGAGGATGGGGAGGGCTCCAAGGAGAAGGTGTCTGGGGAGCCTCTTGGTGAGAAAGATGAATTTGAGTACTGGGAAACCAGTACCCATCTGGGAAAGAGCTCTTCTCACAAAAGCAGGGTGCAGCGGTCAAAGGTTACAGGGGCAAAGGTCACAGTACACTTTTGGAGCAAGGGTGCAGGAGGAGGCGACTGGCTTGGCTGGAGGACTTAGCCCCTTCCACCTGTCATTTGTCTGGGCAATGGTCGCGGTCGCGAAGCAGCTGTATGTAGTCTGTTGCGCGACTCTCAGCTCCTGCTAGGCCCTCTCAGTTGGGTGGAACTAAAGCTCAGCCTAGGGCGCGGCCAGGGAAGCGCAGGAGAACCCGGGGAGTGAGCTGAGGTCAGGACGGGAGGTCCACCGGAGGAGGGGACTACACCTCCCAGCCTCCCCTCCCCCTCCCCAGTGGCACCACGAGGCACGCAGCCGCATATCACCCGTGCCAGCCCTCACCTCCCGGCAACGTCGCCGCATTCTCAGCCACGCCATCTGGCGTGCCCGCCGCTCCCCGGCACACTGCGGCGGGCGGGGGAGGGGGCAGCGGGGCAGGTGCCCACCCTGGAGCCAGGAGGAAGCGGCAGGTCCCCCTCCCCCAGCGTCCTTTGCGCTTGAGGTGGGGCAGGGGACTGGGGAAGGGGGGGGTGGCAGGTGCTCTTATGCTCCGCGAATCCGGGCATCCTAACTGCTGGAGCGGGCGCCCTCTGGGCAGTGCCATCAGCCCCTCCTGCCTCCTTCCCCAACACAGCTCCTGCCAGAAGCTCAGGACTTTGGGGGACTCCACTCCGCTCTTCCCCCACACCTAAGGAAGAGGCTAGCCTCTCCTTACCTGTCCGGCCAGCCAGGGAGGCCCCAGGAGATGGCTGCAGCCAGGGGTTTGGCATATGAGTCTGACCCACCTGCTCCCTAGGCCTGTGGTGATGGGAGATCAAATCTCCCTCCTCACAGGGCCACTTACCAGTCTTATTTGAGGGCTTGGGGTGGCTGGCTAGCTGTCCTTTGGAGGGTCAGAATGGAGGGGGGAACATTTACAGATTCGTGTATGAATGATTTATTTGGGGGGATAACAAGGAGTGTAGAAAGAGCAGTTTTCTAGAACATTCTTCCTGTCCCCTGAGAAAGATTCCCCCAGTCTGTTCAGGAATGACCTGTCTCCTCCCTGCCACCCTCTGCCCTCTCTCTCTCCTCCCCCATGCTTACTTACCTCAGCCATCTCACCCCCTGCCCTTCGAGCCCCAGATGAAACAAAATGGCCGCTGCCCCTCTGAGGCAGCCATTTTAGGTGCCCAGACTGTGGCCTCCCTTGGGATGGGGCTATGTCTCCATGGGAACCTCAGGCCCCCAGCTCCCTGCTCCCACCCTGAGGTGTGGGCAGCAGAAATGGAAGTCTTCCAGGCCTGGCTGAAGTGCATGCCATTCTCCTTTGCCTCTCAGAGACCTGGAGGGGACCAGGCCCCTCACCAACTCCCTTCCCCCAATGCCACAGGGAGGAACAGATGGCATCTCTGGGTGTCCTTCTCCTTTCGTCTCCTTCCTTCCATTTCTGGCTCTTTCTCGCTCTCCGTCACTGCATCTCTGCGTACAGAGGAGTGTGCATGTCCCGGCGTGTTAATGCCTGCTTGTGTGTATGTGGACACACGTGTTGGGCCTCTTTCGAGCTCATGTCTGAGGCAGGCCCATCCTACACCTCCCTCTGTTCCAGTTTCCCCCTGGTTTTTATTGTATCTTCTAAAAAAGATAAAGTTGAAATTTGTCGAGTGAGAAAAACTTGTTCCATTTTTTTTTCCCTGAAGGAAGAAAAGAAGGGTCAAGAGACAGGTCCAGAGGGATCAAATTCTCTGTACCCCAGATCTGACCACCCAGCCCCATACCTCAAGCCTTCCCCTGTAGGAGCTTAAGGAGGCCCCTCAAATCTAGAGACCAGACCTGACAGACCAAGGGATAAAGGGATATGTAACTTTACAGAGTGTGCCCTCTACTAAGCAAGTTCTGTCTCACACCCAAAAGACCCTATCAGACCCCAGTGGTTAACCTAATTCTTGGTATGGGGAGGAGACAGGGCTATCTTTCTCTGCCAAGGAAGCATTCATCCACTTATTCATTCATACATTCACCCACTAATTTAACAAAAATTTGGATTCTTTGTAGATAAAACATTCTAACTTGAGATGAGATATATACAAAGATATTAATATTATAAAACAAGTTACAAAGCGTCCTTTCTGATTGTTATTTTTCCACACAGGCTTTCTCTGTGTAGCCCTGACTATCCTGGAACTCACTTTGTAAATGAGGCTATCCTCAAATTGACAGAGATCCTCCTGCCTCTGCCTTCTGAGTGCTTGGACTAAAAGTGTATACCACCACTTTCTGGCACAGTGTCTTAATAATAAAACATAGTGAACTGGAGAGATGGCTCAGTGGTTAAGAGCACTGACTGCTCTTCCAGAGGTCCTGTGTTCAATTCCCAGCAACCCCATGGTGGTTCACAACCATCTGTATTAGATTCTGATGCCCCCTTCCGTCCTGCAGGTGTATATTCAAATGGAGTACTCATACAGAAAATAACTAAGTAACTAAATCTTTAAAATACAGAAATAAAGGCTGGTATTTATTGGGGGATTATTTTATTGTTGGTCCTATGCTAAGGGCATCAACCCATTATCCTACATCCCAACACAGAGAGCAGGCTAACATTTATTGATAGGGAAACCAAGGCTGAGAAGACTATTTCAAAGTTCTTTTGTTTGTGCTGGGATTCAAACCCAGGGCTTTGAGCTCTTCAGGAAAGCGCCCTATTTTAGAACTAAATCCCCAGCCTGGAATTCAGCATTTTCTTTTACAAAGTGTTGCTGCATGCCTTTAATCCTAGCACTCTGAAGGCAAAAGTGAGTTTAGGGCCAGCCTGGTCTACATAGTGATTTCTAGGCTAGCCACATTTCAAAAACAAAACAAAATGAAACACAGATGAACAGAGTTGACCAAGAATCAGAAGCTCATATTCTGTATGGTGTGTGTGTGTGTGTGTGTGTGTGTGTGTGTGTGTGTGTGATATCAAAACACCACACAGCCAGGGGATTAGAGGAGACAGTCAGGAAAGCCCTTGAAATTACACCCAAAACTGGAGGTGTCTGGCAAACCAGTCTCCAACCCAGTAATGCTCACGGTTTTACTTCTGCCTCTGCCAAAATCCCATCGGACTCTCAGACTGTGTGACTTAGGTGGGATCGAGCTTCCTAGCAGCACAGCCTGTGAAGGACTTCTTGTCCTTGGCGACCACCAAGGCAACTGGGTTGGTGGAGGGACCCTGAGTTCTAGTCTCAGCTCGCTCCCCCTCTTGAGTACCTAGTTATATCTATTCCGGGCCTCTGTGGAAGGAAGAAGTACCTTTGAGCTCCAAGCCTCCAAACTTCCAGGCCTCATCCTGCCTTTCTAAAGGCCTTTCAGTCTGAACACCAAACTCTTGTCTCATCAGCCCAAGAGTCCTTGGAGAAGGCTTATCCAGGTAAGACCAGGGGCATCCACTTGGACTGAGGGATTTGGTACGCTCTTCCATCGCTTTGTGTGGTTCTGTGCCTGCCATCTGAATGTGTGAGCCAGAGCTGGGTGTGCACAGGTAGGTCAAGGGACAGACAGACAGAAATGTGGGCCTGAAAACAGCACCTGCGTGAATCCGGTGTAGGCAAGGGTCTCTACCCCTGGCTGCAAGTACTTGTCTCTCACACAGGCTGTCTCTCTGAATAGGGATGTGTTTCCATTTTCTGCACCACGGAGGGAGTGAGGAACAGGGGTGGGAGGGTGGGTGTGTGGAAAGCTCTGGTCTTTAACCTGTGCCTTTTACTTCTGTGTCTGGCATGGTAGGAACCTTGAGAGGGAAACTGTAAAATAAAGCATCTATGTCCTACCTCCCTCAGCAAGACACCTGTCTGGCCTCCTCCCCTCTGGCCTCTCCTGTGACTGCTGGGTCAACGTCCTCGGTGGCTTTTGTGGCAGACATGGGAGAATGTTTGGGTCCCATTTAGGAACTCTAAGCAGCCTGGGGACTCTAAGCAGTCTACAGCCAGTCATACCCTCCCTCCAGCTAACCAAGAGAGAGGCACTGGTGAATGGCCTACTTGGCAAGGGTCAAGGGTAGTAAGGCCTCAGTGACTGACAGGAGGAGGAAGAAGAGGAGGAGGAGGAAGAGGAGGAAGAGGAAAAGGGCTTCTGGCTTAGGAATCCAGATCTGTACACACCTTAACCTAGTTGGGGGACACATAGCTCATCTCTAAATCCCTCCCCACCCCACCCCACCATACATTTTGCCTTGACACCCAAGGAAAGATCTCTTATGTGATGACTCCACACATGTGCACACATGTAACACACACACACACACACACACACACACACATGCAGAGGCACAGACACCCAGGCAGGCAAATCTTTTCCTTTCTCTGTCTTTCCTTTGGTTTGAATTTTGTTCAGCCACATATGTTGTGTGTGCGTGAGGGTGGGTGGGGGAGGGGCAGACAGGGATGAGGAATGGCATGGTGCCAGCATCTACCTATGGGGCTTGGGCCAGGGATGCCCCCCACACCCACCCTGGAAGGAGGCCTCAGCTGTCCCTTTGTGGTGGAGGGGACTCTCTTGGGGAGTGGCAGTAAGCACTGAAGTCCCTTCTCCACACCCCAGGGTCTGGTCCTGACCCACCTTAGGGACCTGGAGACAAGGAAATGGACAGATCAAGACCCTGGAGAGAGCCCTGAATTGGCCTGGCCACAAACCACCAATTCCCAGACTTGCCACCCCATTGTTCCCATGTGGGGGGGCTCTATATCTGAGGGGGGCAAATCCTCCCACCTCCCTCTCAATCTCTGCTTTTCCTGCGTTGGGCGGGGAGGGGAGGGCGGCAGAGATATTTATTTATTTCCTTTATTTATTTAATTTTTTTTTTTTTTTTTTTTTGGAGTAGAGAGTGACAGATGGCGGCGGGTCCCGGGGGAGCCGGCTCTCCCCCAATGCAGACGCATGCCAATCACCGTCTCTCATGTGATAGCTGCTGCCCGTGACGTGCCAAGCCCATATGGCCTGGCATAGAGGCTGGTACCCCGCCTGGTAGAGATGCCACACTCACTCCGCGGCTTGCATGGCGCTCTGAAGACGCCGGCGCCCGCCGCCTTGAGGAACCGCTGCCCCCGCTCCCTGAAGATGGGGGAACAATGAAATAAGCGAGAAAATTCCTCTTCTCCCCCCCTCTCTCTCTTGCCCCCTCCCCCTCCCCCTCTCCCCTTGACTCCTCTCTGAGGTAAGTTGTCCGAGAGGGAGCTAGATCTGACCTGTTATTGGGGGGCCCTGCTTCGGACATGGAAGTCCCCCCCAGTTCTCCTATTCCTGGGACCCTACCCCCTTATGGGGTGGGCAGCGGGGGCGCCCCGGGTTTTTTCCCATTGGGGCCGCAGCTTAAGGGGATGCGGAGGGAAATGGTATGCCTAGGATGGGCTGGGGGGAGGGAAGGGTCCTGAGGTACGTGAAGAAGCGAAGATGGGGACCCCCCCATGACTGTCCGGAAGGAACCTGCGACCTTTCCCCACAACCAAAAAAGATAAGCAAACAAATAAATTTGGATTTTTTTCCCCCATGGATCTCAAAATACAACGAGATCTCTAGAGACGTGTGGGAGGGAGGGAGTTTGAAGAGGGGAAGAGGGTCCCTGACCACAAGGGAGACGAACAGGGTTCGCTTTGGGGTCTCCTCCCCACGCCCCGGCTTCTTCAGTCCCCGCCATCCGGAGCCGGCTCCCGGAGACCCGAACGCAGCAGCTAGAGGAGACTGTGCTCCGGTGTCTGGAATTGGGGCTGCGGGGGTGGGGGCCGGGCCGGGGGCGGCGCGCGGCCAACTTGCAAATTGGATTAGGGAGCGTGGGGGTGAGAGGCACCGGAGGGCTTGGGGAGCCAGGCCTAGGGGCCGGGACCGCTGAGAGGAGGAACGGGGCAGCTGTCCCCACAGCGGCCGCCCAGCTTCTCTCCATCACTCAGAGAGAGCTGGCTTTCGGGCGAGAGCACCGCCTCCCGGGGAAGAGGGACCTGGTCCCTTAACCCCCCACCCGGCCACGCTCTCTGGTTTCCCGACACCGGAGCCCGGCTCCCGGGCGAGGGCCTGGGCCGCGGTCCCCCACCGGCAGCCGGGCAGGGCTGGGCCGGCTCTGGGCGGGGCAGCGGGACGTGGTGGGCATCTGGGGCCCCTGAGCTGAAGCGCGCACCAGACTTGGGGGTGGAGGCGGGTTGGGGGACCGTGGTGACCCTGGCGCGCCCCTCACTCTGTGCTGTCTGTCTCCCCGCCCCCGGGGCGCCCTCAGGCACCATGCTGACCCGCCTGTTCAGCGAGCCCGGCCTCCTCTCGGACGTGCCCAAGTTCGCCAGCTGGGGCGACGGCGACGACGACGAGCCGAGGAGCGACAAGGGCGACGCGCCTCCACAGCCTCCTCCGGCTCCCGGGTCTGGGGCTCCAGGACCGGCCAGGGCCGCCAAGCCAGTGTCTCTTCGTGGAGGAGAAGAGGTCCCCGAACCCACATTGGCTGAGGTCAAGGAGGAAGGAGAGCTGGGCGGCGAGGAGGAGGAGGAAGAGGAGGAGGAGGAAGGACTGGACGAGGCGGAAGGCGAGCGGCCCAAGAAGCGCGGGCCGAAGAAACGCAAGATGACCAAGGCGCGCCTGGAGCGCTCCAAGCTGCGGCGACAGAAAGCCAACGCGCGGGAGCGCAACCGCATGCACGACCTGAACGCGGCGCTGGACAACCTGCGCAAGGTGGTGCCCTGCTACTCCAAGACGCAGAAGCTGTCCAAGATCGAGACGCTGCGCCTGGCCAAGAACTACATCTGGGCTCTCTCGGAGATCTTGCGCTCCGGGAAGCGGCCGGATCTGGTGTCCTACGTGCAGACTCTGTGCAAGGGGCTGTCGCAGCCTACCACGAATCTGGTGGCCGGCTGTCTGCAGCTCAACTCTCGTAACTTCCTCACCGAGCAGGGCGCGGACGGCGCCGGCCGCTTTCACGGCTCAGGTGGCCCGTTCGCCATGCATCCGTACCCGTACCCGTGCTCGCGCCTGGCAGGCGCTCAGTGCCAGGCGGCCGGCGGCCTGGGTGGAGGCGCGGCGCACGCCCTGCGGACCCACGGCTACTGTGCCGCCTATGAGACGCTGTACGCGGCGGCGAGTGGCGGCGGCGCCAGCCCGGACTACAACAGCTCCGAGTACGAGGGTCCTCTCAGCCCCCCGCTCTGTCTCAATGGCAACTTCTCGCTCAAGCAGGACTCGTCCCCCGATCACGAGAAGAGCTACCACTACTCTATGCACTACTCGGCGCTGCCCGGTTCGCGGCCCGCTGGCCACGGGCTGGTCTTCGGCTCTTCAGCCGTGCGCGGGGGCGTCCACTCGGAGAATCTCTTGTCTTACGATATGCACCTTCACCACGATCGGGGCCCTATGTACGAGGAGCTCAACGCGTTTTTCCATAACTGAGACCTCGCGCCGACCCCATTCTTTTTCTTTGCCTTTGTCCGGCCCCCTAGCCCCAGCCCCACGAGCTCAGGGGCTCCCACCGACTCCTGCGCCCGGCGCGCGGGGCGCGGGCCGCCGGCTCTGCAGCTCTCCAGAGCAGCGTGGTCTCTTACCTGTGGGTGGCCCGTCCCAGGGGCCTCGCTTGCCTCTGGGGACTCGCCTTCTCTCTCTCCCCAGCGGGCTTCCTCCTCCCTTCTCTCTTGGAGAGCATCTCCGGGGACCTCCTGCTAGGCCCTCCCAGGAGACTCCCTCCACATTCCCAAACTTGGGTTTTCTCTCCCACCTCCCAGCAGGCCAGGGGCAGTTGGTAAGGGGCTGCTGAGTTTCGGGATAGTGTCTCCCCACTTATGGTTACTTTAAAAAAACAGACACAGAGCTGCCCAGGCCGAAAAGAGTTGGTATCTCTTCCTTCTTGAAAAGGCCAAAGCCAGGGCGCCCAAATGCCTTCACCCCAACACGAATCTCCGCGTTTTTTAATTTTTATTTTGGTGGGAGGGGATGTGGATTGAGAAGAAAAAGAGAGGCCAAGCCAATTTGTAACTAGAACCATTTTTCCTTTTCCCCTTTTTAAAAAAAAAACACACACACAAAAGGAAAAAAAAAAAAAAGCTGAGAGGCAACGGAAGCCGAACTCAGAGTCCGAATCGGAGAGAAAACGCAGTAAGAACTTTTAGAAGCAATAAAAGGCAAATAATAATAAAAAAAATACTACCAATAATAATTTTTAAAAAAGACACAAATATCTATGCAAGGAGGTTCTGACTGAGCCTAGCAGCCCGACCCGGGATGCTCCTCGGGTCCGCTGGCTGCCCCGCCCACGCGCGGATCTGTGCACTTTGGTGAAGTGGGGGCCCGCACCGCCCCTCCCCCCAGTTTCTTACAATCAATGACTCGGAGATTTGGAATCCCAGTGCCACTGCCCTCCTTCCGCCCTGTCCCGTTGTGCGTCATACTGTTTTCTAAAGACCTGTTTCCAAATTTGTATGATGGAATGGCAAACTGTTGGGGGGTCGGTTTGGGGAGGGAGGGTTTGCATGAAAGACAACACACACACACACACACACACACACACACATGCACTCACGCACAACCACACCGAACTCACAAGCAGGCCCGCCAGACGGGCATCTGGGGACAGAAGGAGGTGTCTGTCTACTGGCACCTCCTCTCTACAGGCACTCTGGTCCATCCCCTCTTGGGGTGAGGTGGAGGAGACCAGACCTGGGGACAGCCTTACCCTTGTCCAGACTGTGCCTCGGTGGGCGCTAAGCTCCTGGTGATTTCTGGTGGCTAGAGAGGGTTGTTTTGTTTTGTTTTTTGGGGGGGATTTTTGTTGTTTGCTTTTGTTTTGTGTTTTGGTTCTAGGCTCCTCCTGACCTCTGTCATCCAGTGAGCTGGGAGAACTGAGGGCTCCTCTGGAGGTTCCCCCCAAAGAGGCAACAGGTGAAGCTCCCCCCACCGGAGGCAGGGAACCAGGCACCCAAACACACAATGCAAAAAAAAACAAAAAACAAAAAAACAAACAAAAAAAACGCAAACCCACAGGCGACACACCCCCACACACGCAATTTTACCTTCCTCTTGTAGCGAAGATGAAACTCCTGTCGGACACCCGAAGTGCATTGCGTGTTTCTGTTGAGTTTAATGACGATTAATAAATATTTATGTAAATGAGATGCAAAGCAGGACCCGCTTTTTCACAGTGGCCTCCTTTTATGGGTGGGGGCAAGGATTGATCTGGGGCTGGGGTGATTGAAGCCATGTCGAATGACTGACTGCTCAGAAGCTTGAAAGAATAACTGAGGGAAATCCTGGGTGGGGTTTCCACACTGCAAGACCCCCCCCACACACACCATGGGCTCATGAACAGTCATACCCGCTGCCCCTCCTAGGCCCCACCCAGATTTACATAGGCACCCGGCACAAAGCACCCCTGTGTTCTACTTACATCCATCCAGCCCCCAAACACCTAAGGATCTTCTCTGAAAACAAAACATCTCTCCATCAATGAACAGTTATCAAAGCAGGACCATCCCACCATTTTGCAACCTTTGACTTACTGTTACAAAAGCTAGAGGAGTGGAAATAAAGAGAACATTTGGGGACAGATATGGATATTTTTGAATTGAAAAGAGAGATCGTGAGGGTAAAATATTAATGGGAAAAAAATCTCCTTTCTATCTTAAATTTGTGTTTCAGTGGGCTTAAAGGAATACTCTTGCCTCCAGGGTATTACATTTTAGGGATATGGATAAAGTTGGAGGCTGGATCTGGGGGAACCTCTGGCTAAGGACATGGGCAAAAGGAGACAACACTGATTAATAACTGCACAGTCTCTTTCTCTGCTGCAGTTCTGGGAAAACAGGGCCTTGATGGAACACATGCGAGAACTCGCTTTAACTTGGACCTCACCATTTTGTTTCTCATAACCCCTAGAAGCAGAGACAACTTGGTCAAACAAAGACTTTCCCTGAAAAGATGCCTCCTCCCTCCTTTCAGAGCGCTGAAATATTTGAAAGGGAGTCTGGGTCCTAACACCTCGCATCCTAAAACCGGAGGGGACTTAGTAATTCCCTCCCAAGAAGCTTCCCTCGGCGCTTTCCCCAGCCTCAAAACAAGAAGATCATTTTAGGATTGAATGAGGTTGAATGTAATATTGTTCAGGGTTGAGGTCACCCAAAATCAGATCTTTCTAACAAAAGCAGGGAAGAGTAAAGAGAGAATCTGGATGTCAAAAACGAAGCATATTACGCGGCAATTGAGCCCAGCGACTCCACCAAGTTTCCACACCTTACTCAAGTCTTCTGATTAAAAACAACCCCTTGTGGCCGCTCCTCAGTGGTAGGCTGAGGGACGCCGGGAGCTGTCCATTCCTCAGTTCTGACTCGTATGTAACATTTTCCCTTTAGGCTGCCGAGGGAGACTAGCACCTGGGAGCAGAGCCCAGGCTTCCTGGGAGACATTCATTGTTACTTCTTTTAAAACGTTCACCGCTTCTCTGGATTTCTCTCAGGACCACCTCTCCAGAGTGAGAGTGAGCCCTTTGTCATCGGGATCCTTCCCCGTGGGTGGCTAATGAAATCTAAGGGATCTCTGAATCACTTTTATTCTTGAGAGAAAGGATGCGGTGCATCTTCTCTATCCTCCACTTCTTTGGGGAGTTGGGAAGCTTGCAAGATGCACAGTCCCTAACCCAAGGAGCTGGTCTGCTCCTGGTCCTGGGCAAGGCCTGGCAGGGGCACTTGAATAAAAAGGAATTGGGCATCATCCCAAGATGTGATTCTTATCTTGCCCTGGAAACAAGGTTAATAATTGGGCTTTTCTCCCACTCAGCTGTTTTCCCAGAACTTGCTCTGAACTCCAAGCTGGGCAGGATCCAGGTGGCTTGGGGCCGGATGTAAAGGACCCCTCCACGTGGCTCCCTGGCTAGATCACAGACTCTTCTACATAGCTCTTCCAGCTACCCCACACCGTTCTGTTCTGTTCTGTAGCCAGGTGATAGCTTCTTTTGAAAGGTAGTGACTCTTGGGCCATTGCATCTAGAGGTCAGGCCACCTGTAGGGACTCAAGGACCCTTTTAGGGGCAGCAACACTGGACCCCTACTTCAAATGGATCCTGCCAAGTAGCCCAACTCCAAATCCTGACCTTCCCCCATGCTTCCTGCACTCTGGCTGATTCTAGCCTCCCACCACCGCCCTCCTCCTCAGCACAACACTTAACTGCCCTGGTGAGGTGGTAAAGATGAACAGGAGAAGAAGATATGCACGGACACTCGGCCCCAGACGTCCCCTCACAGATCTCTTTCTCTCGCTTGGCTTGCCTGAACACACATCCTGAGAAGCTTCATGAACAGAAGGAGGTGGGGTGGGGGGAGGGTGCTGGCATGGCTTGGGGCAGGGTGGTGGACAGAGGCAGAAAGTGCAAAGAGAATTCCTTTCTTTCCACTAGCCTCAGCAGCAGGCTCTCCAATCCATGCCCAGTTCAGATCAATCCCTGGGCAGCCGAACCCAATGTCTGGAGAGGGTTTTCTCCTTGATTTTTTCCCAGCCCGAATCCCATGCCTAGCATTTGAAAATAGCAGAGAAACAGAGAAGTGGAGTCCTTATCTGGCAGGATAAGGAAGGGATGTTGGAGCTGTTTCTCCCCTTGCGGTTTAATTTCATCCCAACCACTACATGGACAGTAACCCACTGTCCATTAGTGAAACTCCAGCTTTAATTTTGTCACCTACAGTACTGACTGGATGAATTACTGAGGGAGGCAAAAAAAAAAAAAAAAAAAAAAAAATGCTGAGTCCAAGTGGACAAGCAACAGGAAAGGGAAACCCTTCACTCTAGACACCCCACACGGAGTACCAGCTCGTTTTCCCTCTACAAGTTCATGGCCACCCAGACAAGGGTCATAGATTTTATTCTCTTGTGCCCAACTTTGACTTACTCCTCTTCCGGGAGCCTATAACAGGAAGCTAGTTGCTCCTAGAATCTTCCATAGATTTCTGGAGACTGCAGGACTAAGTATGCTCTGGATCCCACAGATGAGTTTTCAAGGTAGAAGGGGTCTGGGAGGGACAAGACAAACCTGGCCCAAACCTCTACCACAGAACAACGGAAGGCCAAGGACTGACCAGGGCTTCTGACCTGGATGGACAATTTAAAGGGGAAAGCTTCTTGTTTACAGGGAGTGGGTAGAGACAAAACCTGCAGGAAGGCTCCCAGACTCCAACCCAAGACACTGGGTTTTTTCTTTCTAAGCCTCAGTATCCAGGTGTTGGCCACTGGCCTAAAATGAAGGTGACACCTAGGCTGAGAAACCAGGGAACTCCACTGTGGGGTGTGTGTGGGGGGGGGGGTGTGTGTGTTCACCTAAGCCTTCAAAAATGTCCTCCAGATTTTTCCTAGGTGAGCAGACTTAGGTGTGTGTTGCTGCTGCCTTGGGAAGACTGTTTTGTTATTGAAATTTTATCCTAAAACACTGGGTTCAGAATGTAAGCCTTGCACAGACTGGATAAGGCCAGGAGTGGGTAGGGCTCGCCTGGGGGAGAGCACTGCATACCTGGCAGAGAGATGTCAGGGTTGTTTATTCCTAGTCTCATAACTAGAGGAGGAGAAGCTAGGTAGTGCCTGAAGGAAGGAGAGGAGGTGTACTCTTTTAAGCACTAGCCATGCCAAGGGAGATGGGGACACACTACCCAGCTGTGACCTGACTATGTCTCTGGAGCTGCCAGTTCCGCCCTCTCCAGCCTCTCCAAGGTAAACTGGGGATTCGGGGAGTTCAGTTTTACAACCGGCGTGTGAGCCTGGTGTTCTGTGATTGTAACCTCTTTGCCTTTCTTGGCCTCTTTCAATCACGGTTTGCATCTCGTTCCTATTCCTCTTTTTGGAATTAATTGAATTAGAAACGAGTTTTTCTGGAGCTTTTCCTGCCTCCCACCTCAAGCTGAGCTGGCCAGGAGGCCAAGGCTGAGAGGTCAGGTTCCGCTGGGGCCGCAGGAGCCCACAAGCTCTTTGGGGACCCGCATGCCAGTTCCTATCCTTAGCCAAGACTTTGCCAAGGGCACAGCTGGGCGGGGTCTGGGCAGTTCGCCCGGCTTGGGACATCTGTTCTCGCCAGAGTCGCATTAAAAGCTAGTGGCGGGGGTAGGGGGCTCAGAAACAACTCCTCAAAACCCAGGCGGTGCCGACAGAGGCAGGAGAGGACCCGGTTTCCATTCGGACTTTCTCTCTCTCTCTCTCTCTCTCTCTCTCTCTCTCTCTCTCTCTCTCTCTCTCTCTCTCTCTCTCTCTCTCTCTCTCTCTCTCTCAGAGTAAAATTTGGAGTGAAGTCAGGTGGAGCATTCTCTCTCCCGTTGGCCTCACCCACTTCCCTGTCAGATGTCACATGGGGCCTCCTTCCTGCCCAGCTGTAAGACACCCCAGCCTCGCTCCAGCCTCGGGAAGCCCCTGGAGGCGTTGGCACCGGCAATTCAGCAGAGGCTGCGGCCAGCCCGACGCGGAGCTTATCCCGCGTGCTGCGAACTGGGTTCCCAGGACGAGGCTTGGGTGCTCCACAGAGGGAAGAGTCAAAATCAACTGGACTAAAATACCTGAAATATTTGTTTTTATATGGAAGACTGGGCGGTACTTTAAAACACACACACACACACACACACACACACACACACAGAGGAACATTCATCCCACCAGAAGAACCACAAAGCCAAACCAAACCCAAATCCTTAACTACTGATCATTTTGTAGAAAATGACAGAAAAATTCCTCAGACGCATTTCCTTTGGTGTTGCAGATAGGTTAAAAAAAAAAAAAAAAA
Source organism: Micromys minutus (assembly GCF_963924665.1). Classification (NCBI taxonomy): domain Eukaryota; kingdom Metazoa; phylum Chordata; class Mammalia; order Rodentia; family Muridae; genus Micromys; species Micromys minutus. Next base: position 45,099,303 of record NC_137979.1, on the reverse strand, counting down.
AAAAAAGCTCCCGCCTGCCCAAGCCCTGAGCTGATGCACCTCCACCACCCCAGAGCCCTGGCGCCTAGCCCAGGTCGCCCCCTGCCCACCCTTCACTCGAATGTTTGTGCCAGTCTGTGCCACTCAGCCGGTGCCCGGTGCCCAGTGCCAGGCGCGGGGGGAAGGCGGGGAGGAGCCGAGGCTCCAGCTTAAATTCCATGGCATCTGTTCATTATTATACAGTGAGGATTTTTATATGGACAGCTAAATTAAAGACAGATTTTTGCCAGAATTGCAGATCCCATAAAAATGATGACACAGGATGGGGGCTTTTTCTTTTTTCTTTTTTTTTTTTTTTTAAAGAAAGATTAAAACCACAACATAACAAACCACACCTCAGACCCCTCTGTGCCCCATCCTCTGCCTTTTGATTTTTCCCGCTTTTCCCCATCTTTTCTTCTGGTGGCCCTGAGAGAATCCACACACCCCACCCTGCCCTTTATTCCCAGAGAAACTCAGAAACCCAGTGACCACCTGCTTGCTCCCAAACTGTGCAGGGGAGCCAACTCAGGCTCTTGGGGACAGCATGAGGACAGGAGTGGTCTCTGGTCTGGAGAGCAGCTCAACATTCCTCTGTACAGCCCTGTTTGGTTAGTCTTCAAGCCAAAGATCTTGGAGGCATCAGGTCATCAGACCAGGTATGGGGGTCATCTACTAAGGGACAGCACCTGGGCAGTACTCACTTCCTGACGGAGAAGATTCTTCAGGCATCCTGAGTGATTTTCCACTTGTGGAAGCTCCTGGATTTTAAATTTGACAGATTCTAGGTACAGGACCCTGCACCTGGGTGGTATGCTTTAGAATTTGTAGGGCTGCCCAATCTCTAGAATTCCAAAAGAATTCTGTGCCGGGGGAAGTTGGTCGAGACCTCAGCGGTTTTGTACCTGACTTTGAAGCTGTGGCATATTTTGGGGCCCAGGGGACTCTTGAGAAGACTTGGCAGAAGCAGACAACATCAGGAAGAGAGATGGGACTACTCAGAAGGGTTCTGAAAATGTCCCTTAAAGCCAGTGGAAATCATTTTTCTTTTCCTTTAAAAATGTTTTCAGGACAAGTTAAATATGTTCAGGGCAAGTACGTATGTGCAGAGTTTTGTGTCCTTTAGACAATTGATGTCTGTCTGTCTGTCTGTCTGTCTGTGACTCTGTGTAGCTGTCTGCTTGCCTCTCTCAGATTCGGAGCTGACAGAATTCCTATCAAAAGAGTGAAGGCAGGACATCTGTGTGCCGAATGACTGCCTACTCGAACCTGCCAATCGCTCCTGGCACGAACTGGGTAACAAATGCCTGTTACCTCGGAATGCTGGCGGGTGGGGGGAGGGGGAGGAAGCCTGGCACCACCCGGGCCGTCAAGCTCTGCCAAGACCCCCTCCTGCCCGCTGCGGGTCTCGCCCCCTTCTCTGAGTTGGGGGTCCACGGAATTGGATTATTTATTAATTAGCAGTAATTTGAAATTTTTGGTGTCTCAGCCTGATGACCCCCTTCTCCACTGCTTTTAGAACCTTGATCCCCTCTCTCATTCTGCCCTCCCCACTTTCTGGATTAACTCTGGGTTTCTACTAAGGGCAGGCGGCCAGTTGTTGGGGAAGGGGCTCATGGAATGCGGGGGGGGGGGAGGAAGGGGTCTCTAGAGAGAAGAATTCCGCTAAAGTTGCCAGGAGGAGTTTCTCTCACGAAGTGTGAGGGTCTGGGCAGAGGGTCTGTGTAAACGTGGCTGTTTGGCTGGGCTGTGGAGTAGGGCAGAGCCGAAGAGGGGCAGAAACAGTGGAGAGGTGGAGCTAAGGAGACCGAAGAAAAAGGAGGACGAGGGGAGGAGGTAAGAAGCTGAGGTGAGGCGAGCAGGTTCTCTCTGTGCAGAAGCCGGTGCCACCACCTTGCGGGCCTCGAGAGCAGGCTGCGCTCCGAGATCCATCAACTGGTTCTGCTGTGGGATGGGGGGAGGGGAGAAGAGAGTGCCACTGTCACAGCCGGTGCCAGCTGGGGGTGGGGTATTGCGAGGAGGGGCGGAGAGCACATCTAAAATTCCAAGACATCTGTTCACCCAAGAAGGAGATGCGTGCTCAAGAAGGCAGGGCACCCTCGCCTCACCCTCACCGGCTCTGTAGTCATTTGTGCCGGGGAGGAACCCTCACTCCAACCCACCCCAGACCACCGAGGCAGGCCTGTGGAGACTAGGGTGCGGGGCACCAAGTTTGATATGGGGGTGGGGGTGCTACACAAACTGCTGCCCTTCTGAGGGACCTTCAAATTGGGGGGGGGTAGGGTTCAGGGGAGGGCTGTGTGTGGCAGAAATTCTGAAAGGGATGATTTGAAGAGAGCAAGAGTGTTGGAAGAGGTCCTTTGGCCCTGGTACCCACAGATCCTACACACACACACACACACATACACACACACACATATACACATACACACACATACACACACACATACACACACATACACACATACACACACATACACATACACACACACACACACACACACACACACACACACCTCCAGTTATCACAAACTCAGGTGTTCAGTTTCCCACTTCTGTAAACACAGAAGTCTATGTAACTGACCTCTCACACACTCAATTTTTAAAAATCTGCTCAAACAACTTTATTGAGTGCTTGGTCTATCCTGGGCCTGGATTGGGAACCACAGGGACACCTTCCGGCCATGAGCAGTCCACTCATGAGAATCTCTGAGACAGGCTTTCTTTTTACTGGGAGCCAGGAGGGAGTGCTCCTCCTTCCTCTTTCTGGAAGTCCCAGCAGGGAGCCTTGAACCAAAAGCCAGTTACTTTGTTTTTTTTTTTTTTTTACCTGCTCCCTATTGTTGGGAGCCCCTATGCCCTCAGCTGTGGCTGAATAGGCTCCAATACCACTTGCCACTAAGCCTCAATGACTACCTCTGTCTTCAGTGCCCTGGCTTGGCACCTGGCCTCCACCAGGGCTGCCCTAGCTGGGCCGACAGAGGCCAAGCCTCTCAGCTGGGAAAAGTCCATGTGGTTGCTACTTAAAAACTGATTTATGAGGCCGCTGCGGCTGCAGAGGCTTGGCCTGCGGTCCTGGTAGTAATCAAGGGCATATGCCCATCTCGCCTGGCACTGCCCAGTTTGTGAGCCCAGCCCTGGCCTCTGCTCTCCTGTTGGGAAGAGAGAGGCACAAAGCTCAGAGTCTTCTCTTCCCAAACCTTCTCCATCTCCATCTTCCTCTACCCTCTACCTTTTCCTCCTCCTCTTCTTCCCCTTCCCCTCTCCCTCCTCCATCCCTCCCTCCCTCCCTCCCTCCCTTCCTCCCTCCCTCCCTTTCTTTTCCTTCTCTCCCAAGTGGCACGGACCAGCCTGTGTGCCGGGCTGGCGCTCACAGCTGCAGCCCATCTGCTATGATTGAATGATGACAGTGACGAGACAGGAGCTAGGGGGAATGGGGGCTGCCCTGCCACCCCTTACCCCTCCCATGCTAAACCCCACATGCTTCCTTGACCTCCAGAAGGAGACCATCCATTTCACAGGTGCAGGCTGGGGGAATCCCACCCCTCTAAAGGCAGTAAGGGAATTCCTTTCCCTTACTAGATTCCTGAGAGGAGAGGAGGTGTGCAGAAAAGAGGGAAGGGGGTTGGAAGAACCTTCTGGGAGAAAAATCCCCTACCCACACAGCCTTAGGTGAGGCAGAAACCACTGGCAGTGACCAGGAAATAGATGGAACTCTGAACTGGACAAATTGGATGGCACTAATTCAGACACCGAATCCAGCTTCTTCTGGAGTCTTTGAGAACTCAGGTAAAAAGCCTAAGAATCTTGTTATGCATCTTTTTGTGTTATTTCCTCCCTCTGGAGCCTAGTAAATGCCCCTTCCCTCTCTCTCCTCCAAGAGTACATTGGAAGAGGCCTGGAAAAACCCAGTTTTCATTGGTGTCCAAAGTGAGACCTAAGAACTGGACCTAAGAGAGTAGCAAGGAAGTCCAGCTGAGCACAAGGAAGGGTTTCCCAACTGAGCCATAGAAAGGTTGAGAGATCAAACAAGGGACAATGCTGAAACAGATGCCTTTGCAACTATTAGGCGTATCTGGCTTGCTTAGGCACCATACATGAGATGAGTGACATTCACTTCACCGAGTCTGTGAGGTTAGGACATGTAGGACACACAGTATGTTGAGTGCTGAAGCAGGAGCAGGGCGTGCCTGGATGAGAGTCTAGGCCTGGTTCTCCTTGGTTGGAACAAAGGGAAGAACAGGAGATATGAAACTCTTTAGAAGGCAACCCAGCATCCTTTCTCTTACCTCCTCCTTCTGCCCGGTTTCCTCTACCAGGTCTTCACCCTTAATCACCATAGTATCTATTCTCCAGGGACTGCCCACACACATGGCTTCCATCTCTTGCCACTCCCAGGAAGGCACCTGCAGTCCTGTTCACCTTGTGAGGACACCACATAGCACACATAGGACCTTGCTTTCCTTGAACCCTGGGAAACTTGAGGGGAGAGATTTTTCTCTCTTTTCTCCAGACACCGAGTATATGGGTCTCTCGGTCCTCGTTTGCATATACACTCCCTCTTTTGTCTTCCAGCCTCTTTTCTTGATCCTTCCTTTTTCATATTTGTATATCCCTTCACACAGTATCTCTCCTTCCCTCTCCTCTCTTGTGCCCTCTCATCTGATCTTTATCTGATCCTTTCAAGGTAACCCTGTAGTCTCTGGAAATACCTTCTTACAGGAGAGAATGGGCATTTTTATGTCCCATGCACTCTTCAATTAAAGGTTCAATGATGGGAGATGTGTCTCCAGTACACAGTCTCTTTGCAGAGGGAGACAGGAACCCATAATCCAATTTGAGGGATAAGCATTAGGCAGTCACTAAATCTTTGCAATCCTCACAGCAAATCCAGATCAACATTCTTGTCTATTTGCTGAAGACAAATTGGGATAAGAAGCTGGTGTGAGGGTGCATGTCTGTAGTCCTAGCATTTGGAAAGTATACTTAGAAGAATGAGGAATTCAAGGAGGTCAAAGGCAGCTTCAGCTACATAGTGAGTCTGAGGTAAGGCTGGGATGCAGGAGACCCTTTCTAAAAAATAAGAAGGAAAAATTTGCAGCAATGTGAGCCTGGGCATGCAGGTCATTTATGTGGGAAGCTGAGCAAGCAGGACCTTTCCCTGACTACAAAGAAAGTTCAGAACCAGCCTAGCCAACTTAACAAGTGGTCTCAAAAGAAAATGTTTTTTTTTTTTTTGAAAGACTAAGTAGGAGGGGGTCCTTGTAGGGGGTGAAGCCAGGTCACCTCTGAAGAAATGGTGAGAGTTTGGGGTGTGTTTCACCTGTGGAAAGATGTGGTTTGAGATTCTCTCTGGCCTACCTGGAAGAGGCCCACATTTGGTCATCTCTGGATTGGCCACTGTGTATATTCATAGGTCCCTAACAGGAATGAGGAAAAAAAAATGATCCAACTTTCTTATCATGGGCCTTGATGGATTGAGGTAGACATGGCTCTGGAGTCAAAGGCTACTATTATGTGTCCAGGGTTTTGGGTACATTGATCAAGGGAGCGCTTTTCCTGACTCACAAAAAAGCAAAATAAAACAAAGAGAAGAAAGAAGAAAATCAAAATCAAAACAAAAAAACCAAAACACCTCAGCCACGGTCATCTACTCCTGCTTGGAGGCTACAAAATACATTATATAGAGTGGGTATGCTATATATTGCTTAATAATAATAATAATAACAATAATAATGACAACGATAACAAGGTATGTAGCTTAGCTTGCCTAGCATGTGTGAGGCTCTCGTTTTGACCTTTAACACTATGATGAGTAAATAAAATGATAAATGGAGATGCGAGGAGCAGGGTTATCTTGGGGCTGCCATAGGTCTTTGGAGGGATTGTTTGTCTCTGCAGTTTCAGTTTCTTCAGAGCATGGTGGCATCTGAAAGGGACAACAAGAGGCCACAAAGCCTCAAAACTCCATATTTCTCACTGGGCACAGAGTTCTTAGAGGTACAGAGGGTGGATCCTTGAGTCTCTTCTTGGCAGAGACGGGAGGCATAGGTCACCTTTCTGTTCCCCTCCCTTCCTGAGACTTGGGTCAGGTGTCTCTTAGTTGCCTTGGTATCCTCTCAGACCTGTTTTTTCTTTGCCCATGAGTTTCTCTCTCGCTTTTCTATTTATTTTTCCTTAGCCCATTTCCAGATCCCTTTCTCTAAATTTTTCTATCTCATCCTTCTGTGGAGAGTTGGCTAAATGTTCTGGTTTCAGAACCATGGACAGAGTCAGAAGCGGCCAGAGACTCCACCGATTTGTGCGACTGAGTGGTGGCTTCCGCATTTCTTTGGGGAGGAGTAGCGGGGGAAGGGGGCGAATACCCGAGTCTGTGTGAATGCCTGTGTCTGTCCTACTCTGGGGCACACGCCCGTGGGCGTTTCTGGGTGCATCTGCGTGTTTGTATCTGTCTGAGCCGTGTCCCCGCCTGCTCTCCATGTCTCTGGCTGGGAAAGGGGACTGGATGAGGACGCTCCGTTCTGGAGGTGGGGGAGGCATCGGGTGGCTTGATATCCCAGCCGGTCCTGGGGGCGTCATCCTTGCTCAGACGTACGCCAAGCACCATGTGGCATGTGTGCCAGCAGGCACAGGCTAAGGGCATTCTGCCCGGCTTGAAAGGCAGAGGAGGAAGGGAGCAAGAAAAGGGGAACTGAGCTCAGAGCTCTGGGGCGAGGACTCCACCATGAAAACAAATGTGAGGAAATGACCCAAGTTACTTGCGTTTGTAAAGACCCACAACCTGATGATCAACCTTTTGCACACATGTCCCGAGGAACACAGAAGGCCAGTCTCTTCTAGCTTGCAGTGAGTGGGTGAAAGCTTCCTGACCTCTCCACATCAGTTTCTGCATGAGTATACACACATGCACAGAGGATGAAAGATACAAGAATCGTTTCTTGTATCACAGAGTAGCATCTCGTACCTTATAGGTGGCCATCTCCTACTGGGAGCTCAAATAATCAGAGAGCTTTGCCCTCTCCAAGAAAGGGACAGTGCACTCCAGCACAGCGCAGACCCTCTGTGAATTTTCCTTAGAAGTGTAACAGTATTTTCTAGTCTCCATCTGAACTTGCTATAGACTTTCACGCAAGTTGTTTCACAGTGAGATTTTATTTTAATTAATTAATTAATTAAAAAATTTTGAGACAGGGTCTTAATGTGCAGTTCTGGGTGTTCTGAAACTCTGTAGACCAAACTGGCCTGGAACTCATAGCAATCCCCTTGCCTCTGCTTCCCCCAGTGCTGGGATCAAAGGTGTGTGTTACCAAACCCAGCCATTGTGAGATTTAATATGATCATCCAAGGAATGGGAGGACGGCTATGTTGATAAGGTGCTTCCTGCATAAGCATGAACTAAGTGAATCTGGAGTCCCTAAAACTCACAAACAAGTAGGTACAAGGCTGTCCACCCATAACACCAGTGCTGGGGCAGCAGAGACAGGAGGATTCCTGGAGCTGTCTGAATTGGCAAGCTCCAGGTTTAGGGAGAGACCCAATCTCAAGAAAACAAAGTGGGCGGTAAGTGAACTAGCTTAACTATTAAAGGCTCTTGCCACACAAGTCTAGACTTGAGTACAGTCCTCATAACTCATATAAAATCAGAAAGAGGGAAGTAACTCATCAATGTCAATATCAACCTCTGTCTCCTACATACATGAACTTACATTTGCATGTGCACCTGCACTGACATGAATAAGTACAAAACATGTACATAAACACACACAAACACACACACACACACACACACACATAAAAGTAAAAAGTGCGGGGCTGGCAAGATGGCTCAGTGGGAAAGGTGCTAGCTACCAAGGCTGAGTTCAATTCTCAGAACTCACATGGTGGAAGAAGAAAGCAGATACCAGTAAGTTATCTTTTGATCTTCCTGTATATGCCACAGCACACATGCACACATGTGTGTATGCATGCACACACATGAAAAAAACATCTTTTAAAAATAGGAATGACCTGGACTGGAGAGATGGCTCAGTGGGTAAAAGCACCTACTGTTCTCCCCAAGGTCCTGAGTTCAAATCCCAGAAACCACATGGTGGCTCACAACCATCTGTGGTGAGATCTGATGCCTTATATATAATAAATAAATAAATAAATAAGTCTTTAAAATAAATAGAAATAACGTTTTAAGGCTTTCAGCTTAGAATTAGGATCTGGGGAAAGAACCATGTCAGATCCAGAGGGTGACAAAAGAAGCCCCTGAAGGAGTCGGGCAAGGGAGCTAAGACTTTCTCACAGAGAAGCAGAATGTGGAGAAGCAGCTCAAGGAACTGAAGGTGAACACAGTAGGCGTCTTGGTCACAGGAGAAACTAGGAGATATGGACAAAACAGGGTTGTTCCTGCATCTAAAATGCTCTGCCTGATTCCATTCCTGCTTACGCATCTGTATTTCTTAGACTACATATAATCAACCTGGGGAGAGAAGGGGGGAAAGAAAGATCATTCAACGAGGGGGACTAGCTCAGGACCGTTGCCCTTAAGCCACCCCTATATTTATTATTGCTGTATTATTTTTGTCTTAGTTAGGTTTTCCTTTGTTTTTTTTTTTTTTTTTTTTTTTTTGTTTTTTTTTTTTTGAAAGATTTATTTATTATAAATACACTGTAACTGTTTTCAGAAACACCAGAAGAGGGCATCAGATCTCATTACAGATGGTTGTCAGCCACCATGTGGTTGATGGGATTTGAGCTCAAGACCTCTGGAAGAGCAGTCAGTGCTCTTAACCACTGGAGCCATCTCTCCAGCCCATGTTTGCTTTTTGAAACAAGGCTTCTCTGTGTAGCCCTGACTGTCCTGGAACTCACTCTGTAGACCAGGCTAGCCTCGAACTCAGATCCACCTGCCCCCTGAATACTGGGATTAAAGGCTTGCTCTACCACCACCTGGCTTTGGTTAGGGTTTCTATTGCTGTGATAAAGGACATGACCATAAGAAACTTCTGGAGGAAAGGGTTTATTTCAATTACACCATCATTGAGGGAAGTTGGGGCAGGAACTCAAGCAGGGAACAGGGAGGCAGACACTGATGCAGGGCCATGGGACAACTCTGCTCACTGGCGTGCTCCTCATGGAGAGCTCAGCCTGCTTTCTTCTCTTTTCCTTTCTTTTGTGTTCATTTGTTTGTTTTGAAACAGTCTCTTCCTTGAAACTCCATATGTAGACTAACCTGGCCTTGAACTCACAGATATTCACCTGCTTCTGCTTCCTGGGTGCTGGGTTAAAGGCATTTCTTATAGCAACCAGGACCACCAGGCCAAGGATGATACCACCTACAGTAAACTCACCCTACACATTAGTAATCAACTGGAAAGGAAAAAAAAACAGCGCTACATGGTTGCTTATGACAATCCCATGGAGGCATGTCCTCAATTTGGGTTCCTTTTTCCCAGATGACGCTAATTTGTGTCAGGTTGATATAAAACCTAGCCAGCACATTTTTAAGATGAATTTTATTTTATGTGTATGAGTATTTTGTCTACATGTATGTATATGCATCAGTTGTGTGCCTGGTGCCACAGAGGTCAGAAGAGGATTTACAAACTCCTGGAACATGTGTTGTGGATGTGGTGAGCTGCCATGTGGGTTCTGGGAACCAAACCCTGGTCCTCTGCAAGAGCAACAAGTGCTCTTAACCACTGAGCCATCTCTCCAGCCCCAATCACTTTATTATTAAGACTATAGAAAGAGTGGTTGACAAGACAGTCAGTGTGGCCAAAGCCTCTAATGTGGAGACTGAACACTAGTGAGTTTAAATATGGCGTGAATTGAGTGTGTAAACCTCAGCAGCATCCAAGTAAATGAGAGGACAGTTCTCTCTCCCAGTTAGAGGCATCCTTCTTCCAAATGCAGCAGGAGAAAAGGAGAGACTTACAAAGCAATGGGCAGAAGGGCAGCAGTGCAGTGGGGTGGTGAGAGATATCTTTGGGCTAGCCATCTGTGCCTCAGCCCTCAGGACTGGAAAGCCTTGAAAGGCTCTCCAACCCAGATCTGAACTTTCCTCGAATCTTTTTATGTTTCTTCTCTTGGCTTCTCTGCTTCAATAGATGGTAATAACCACCCACCCAATTTATTGCTTAAGGCATAAATCTGGGAATCATCTTTGATTTCTCTTTATCCCTACTCTTTCTATGGACTCTTACCAGGGAGCACTGGCCTTTATTCCAAAATGTACACCAAATCCTGCTTCTTCCTTCAGCACTTCCTGAGAGAGCAGAAAAGGTCACCTCTCTCTTAGGCCTTTCTCTGCTCTAATCTTGTCCCATTTAATTAGTGTGTGTGTGTACGGGTGGGTGTGTATGTGTACAGGTGTGTGTATAGGTATGTGTGTACAGGTGTGTGTGTACATGTATGTGTGTGTACAGGTGTGTGTATAGATATGTGTGTACAGGTGTGTATGTGTGTACAGGTATGTGTGTAAAGGTGTGTGTGTGTGTACAGGTGTGTGTGTCAGCACAAATGGCAAAGTGTGTGTGTAGGTCAGAGACCCACTTTGTGGACCCAGGTCTCACCTGAGGCAGAGTCTCTCCTGATGTTTCTTTTCCACTGTGTAACATTCTCCAGGTTAGCTGGTCTTCCAGCTGTCAGGTGATTCTCATGTCTCCACCTCCCATCTTGCTGTAGAATAGCAGATCCTACCACATCCCACATTTTCTATGGATTCCAGGGGTTAAACTCCATGCTTGGGTGACTGGCATCTTCACTTGCTGATCCATCTCCTTTCCACCAACCACCATGTCCCCACATTTGTTCAAAAATAAAGTCTCAAGCTGTAAGCCAGGTTGACATGAAACTCTTGGCAATCCACCTGCCTCAGCCTCCCAAGGGTTAGGATTATGGGCATGAGCCACCATCCCTGGTCTAAGGTAATCTTTTAAAAACACAAAGTGGTCTGGGTGTGGTAGTGTATGGGGAGGCAGAGGCAAGCAGATCTCCGAGTTCAAGGTCTACAGAGTGAGTTCAGGAAACCATGTCTTGAAACCTTTAAAACAAACAAGCGAGCAAACAAACAAACAAATAAGTAACAAACATACCACAAGCCAGGATGCTAGGGAGGTGGATCAGTGACTAGGAATGAAGAGGACCAGGGCTGTTTCCCAGCACCCACATCAGGTGGCTCACCGTCTCCTGTAACTCCAGCTCCAGAGGAGTGACACCGCTGGCTTCCTCAGACAGATGCACACATGTACACACCACATACATACACACAGACACACACACCACACACACACACACACACACACACACACACACACACACTATCCTGCAGGCTCCTTGAGGACAGCCACCACCATCACATTTGTTCTTCATACACTCAGAACCAGGTGTGGACTCAGCTCTTGTAATGTGTGTTGAAGGGCAGGCTTAATTAATGCTCCGTCGACCTTGAAGAGGGGCGTGAAAGGGTGAATCAGTCCTGCAGCCCGTGCCCAAACTCTCTCCATCAGGGACTAACCTCCCCTCTTCCTTCCTCTCAGGAGGCCTTTCTACTGGCAGACTCCTAATTATGTTTTACTTGACTATAAATCTTTTTGTTAAATGTAATTGAATAATACACCTTTCGAATCATCACATTAGCCTAGCATCCGCTCGAAGGTGGTAATTAGCTTCCTAGAATTTCTCACTAGTTTGAAGAGAACTGGCTCTGAGATCATCCACTGCCAACCTTGAATGTGTAGGCCAGCCCTGTGTCCCTGAAAAATGGTGGGTGTTGAGGGGGCCAGGCTGCTCTGGTACCCCTTTCTCCTAGCTCCCTGGCTGAGGGATCAAACAGCCAGAGCAGTGCCCTACCCCCAGCCCAGCACTTCATCTGGGATCTGATGTCTGTGATGTCCCTTTCATCCTCTCTTGGACTCATGGCTCAGAGCACTCTCAGCTGGAGTTTCAGGAGAAAGGGAGAGGAACGGAGCAAACATGCTACAGGCACTTGATGTGAGCCAGGCCTGTCCCAGCAACCCTTGCAGCTGTCTAAATACTAAGGGACTCTCAATGTTGGGGTAGAACTCCCTTAAAAGCTAGCTAGGGGCAGCAGGGCTTGGCGGCCTGAGCCTGTAATCTCAGGACCACCGGAAGGCTGAGGTATGATGCTTGTTATGCAGTGAAGACCTGTCCCAAACAAAAACAAACAAAAAGCCACCAAATCTTCAGGTGGTGCCTCCCCCTTTGGCCTTGCCTAGTTCTTCAGTTCTTCCAGGCCTGACCCCAGGTCACCCTTAACAGGCTCTTTCACATCCCACATCCTGTTCATCAGCCAGTATGTCTGATATGTCTGGCTCCACTGTACTGCCCTCTCCTGAGGCAAGTCAGCTCACCATCCCTCTGTTGTGGACAGCTTCCACTACTGTCCTCGGCTGGATGTGACTGTAATGTTGTGTGTGTCTCCACCCCCTATCTGCTTTTGATGCACCAGCCAGAATGATTAATAATAGTGATGATGATGAGACAGGTGGGGTAGCTTATGTCTTTAATGCCAGCACTCAGGAGGCAGAAGCAGGTGGATCTCTGAGTTTGAGGCCAGCCTGGTCTACAGAGACAGCTAAGGCTACACAGAGAAGCTCAAACAAACAAACAAACAAACAAACAAAACCCCACAGCATTATTTAGATAATACATATATGTAAATTTATAAAACAACATTTAGGATAGTCACAGACTTGTGTGACATCTTCATCACTATTTTTGGGACCAGCAAGAAAGATGGTTCAGTGGGTGAAGGTGTTTTCTGTCAAGCCTGCTGACCTAAGTTCGATCCCTGGAACCAAGATGATAGAGGTGAGAACCAACTCTGACAGGTACTTTATGGTGCATGTATGCACGTACACACACACACACACACACACACACACACACACACACAGAATGTAAAATGTACAGGGCTAGCTAGCGAGGCTCAGTAGCACTTGCTGTTCTTTCAGAGAGCCTAGGTTCCTTTCCCAGGACTTTCATCAGGTAGCTGGCAACCACCTAGAACCCAGCTCAGAGACTCCAATGGCTCTGGCCTAGATGAGCACCTGCACTTATGAACACCAACCCACAGGCACACGTATACACATAACTGCAGATAATAAAAATAAATACTCTGACCTATTTTTAAAACTCCATTTTAAGTATCACCCCCTAAAGCCCAAATCCATGCCTATGCCTGCCACATATCTTTAGCACTAGGCACAGGCCTAGTGGTTTTTGACAAGGTCTTCTGTAGCGCAGGCTAGCCTCCGGCTCAGTATATAGTGGGTCTGCATTCTCCCTCCTCCATCCCCTGAGTCCTGGGATGATAGGAATTTGTCAGCACCTCTCAGCCTTAGACAATCTTCTCTGACCTCACTTTTGTCAACTCTTTTGTGCCCAGGTTCCTGACCTTCTGGGACAGTATCGTCTTAGGGCTTTTGCTCCCCCGACTCCCAAATGTATGAGGTACTTTAGGTATTTTGTGTAGTGCAGTATTTCCTTTCAGAGGCTTTCCCTAACCATTCCATCCCAAATGCCCTCCTTTCCTCTTCCTTACTCTCCCCACCTGTGGTACAAACTGCCACAGTGTATACTATGTAGTTTACAGACATATTCACGGTCTCAGTCTCCTGCCTCAGATTTCTGGGCAGCTCCCTGCAGTGGCTGTTTTAGTACTACCCCAATACTGAGGACAGGAGCAAGCCGGGACTAAGGAGTTCAAAACAGCAGCTGGGGGCTGGAGAGATGGTTCAGTGGTTAAGAGCACTGCCTGCTTTTCCAAAGGTCCTGAGTTCAGTTCCCAGCAACCACACAGTAGCTCACAACCATCTGTAATGACATCCAACGTCCTCTTCTGATGTGTCTGAAGACAGTGACAGTGTACTTACTCATATAAATAAAATAAGTCTTAAAAAAAAAAAAAAAGCACCTGGGCTGGGATGTAGCTTAGTGCTAGATTGCACGTCACAGTCTGGATCAGACACCAGCCAGCCCCATCTCTCCACCCTCCCCATCGCTCCACCCCTACTTCACCACTTCAAGAGGCACTCCTAGTGCCCATTCTTTTGGCAATGAAGACCTGCCCAGAGCTCTAGTTCTTAGAATGCAGCTCTCTCTTTTTTGCTCCCTTGTCTCCTCAGTCTTCTCAGTTCTTGTCCCGGAAGCACCCTCTTCCCTCTCCCCTAACCAGCCCCTGGAGAAGTTCAAATAGCCTTTGAGCAAGAAAGGTAGTTGGCTGAAGGAATGCTGCTCACCCGCCCTGCATACCAGCACTGCCAGGTTGGCTGGGTAGGAGCTTACCGGCGCTGCCTGGGTGCTGGGAGAGTTGTAGTTCTGTGTGGACGCCGCTCCATCACTTGGGCTGAATATGACTAAAAGGACTAAGAAATTAGTCAAGAAGAATTTCAATTATTTAAATCAATTAATTAAAATAAGCATTTGTGCTGAAAAGCCTCTGACTCCATGAGAAGCTGGTATAGGATTTCATGCTTGTCATTTACCCTGTGGGACAGGCATTATTATGCCCATTTTACAGATGAAGAGGCAGTGCCAGAACTAAGATCCTGGTGCAGTCGCTTCAGGGACTGAGATGGGGTTGATAGTCATCACTTTGTGTTTCAGTACAGGGTCTCTCTTTGTGGCGTAGGCTGGACTCTCAGCAAGCTTCCTGTGTCTGCCTTTTGTGGGGTTTTTGGGGTTTGTTTGTTTTTTGAGACATGATTTCTCTATGTAGTCCTGGCTGTCCTGGAAGTCTGTAAAATAGGACGGCCTTGAATTTACAGAGATCCACTGGCTCTGCCTCCAAAGTGTTGGGATTAAAAACACAAGCCACCACACCCAGCCTTTCATTCACTTTAAACATTTTAAGATTTGTGGTCTGTGTGTGTGTGTGTGTGTGTGTGTCTACATGCACTCAGCTGCAGAGGTCTCTGGTCCCCTGAAGCTGTCATACTTGATGTGTGGTGGGAACAACTTGAGTGCTCTTAACCACAATGAAGCTATCTTTCTTTCTTTCTTTTAAAGATTTCTTTATTTCATGTATGTAAGTCCACTGTCACTGTCTTCAGACACACCAGAAGAGGGCATCAGATCCCATTACAGATGATTGTGAGCCACCATGTGGTTCCTGGGAATTGAACTCAGGACCTCTGGAAGAGCAGTCAGTGCTCTTAACCGCTGAGCCATCTCTCCAGCCCAGAAGCCATCTTTCTGGCTCCCTCATACATATCTATATATATTTTTTAAAAAGACTTTTCTGTAAATTCATATCTGAGTGCCTGCCACACAAGTGTAAGTGATCTCAGAGTCCAGAATGGAGCACCATGTCCCTGAAACGAATGTTTCAGACAGTAATAAGCTGCCCAACATGGGTGCTGAGAACTGAACTTGGGTCCTCTGCAAGAACAGAAAGTACTGTTAACTGTTGAATCCTCTCTCACAGGCCTATCATCCCAGCATGTGGAAAGGTCATTCTCAGCTACATCTTGAAGTTACGGGAGACTTCGTCTTAAAAAAAACCTCACCGACTTCGTTGAAACTCTTCTACTGAAGCCAAGGATAGACCTTGGATCCTTTGCTGAATCCTTCCTTCCTTCACATTCCTTTTTTTTTTTTTTTTTTTTTTAGTGTAGGGTGTCTGTAGGTGTGTGTGTGTGTGTCTTTGCGTGTGAATGAGTACATACTTGCCCCACGCATAAGAATGTCCTAGAACAATCTGTGTAGTCAGTTCTCTCCTTCCACCTGTGCACTGTTGCTAAAGGTTGAACTCAAGACTTCAGGTTGGTGTGGCAAACTCTTTTCCTGATTTCATGGGTCCCTTGAGTCCTATCTATTTATATTTATGTTTGATAGAAGAAAAGATTCCTCCTGGCCTGTCGTTTGCTTCCCCTCCTGTCTAGTTCCCCACCCCCACCCCGAGCTGTGATGAGCTTTTACAAAGGCACATGGCATGTCTTTCCTGTACTCAGAATTTGGCCAGAACCCTTCCTATCTCTTGCAGAAGACCAGGCATTGTAGCCTGTGGCTCTGTCTACCCATCCATCTTCCTGGCTGCCACCCTCGCTGACTGTTCCTCTCCAGTCCATTGATCCTTCTCCACATCTGTTCTGCTCCACAACTGGACCCTGTCTTAGTGTCTGGGATACCAGCTTCTTCACCCTCAAAGGTGGGTAGCTCAGACACCACCCTTCCACTCCAAGGGCCCCTCTGACCTCATCTCAGCACCTCACATGACCTTGGGGAGCAGTAGCACTTTTTCCCTCCTAGCATACAAATAATCTGCTCATGTGTTAAGTCTGTCTCTGTAGCTAGAACAAAAGTCTTTAACGATCTCTGAAGTGTCCCAGCCCCTAAACAGTGCCAGAAACACAGGAGCACCTCATAGGATAACCACATAAATATGTCAGGCTCAATGGGGAACACTTCTCCCCATCCCCACTCAAGTTCTTCACAAAACTTAAGACAAGAGTCTAGGAGACTTTTCTTCCCAAGGACTAAGAAAATTATCAGCACACACCTTCCTGTATCTTCCAGAATAGTTGCACCAGGACCTCAGGGTTTTGGACACTATGCCCTTCCGACTGCCTTTCTTTACTTTTCTCTAGGTCCAGGCCATTGTTGAGTCCCAATATCCACATGTCTTTCAGGAACACTAAGGGCAGGGGTTGGGGTAGACAAAAGCTGATTGCTCTGGTCCATGTTTCCTTGTATGTGGGGTGGGAAGGAGAGGTTGGGGGCCTCAGTACTCCTGGATCTCCCCTATAGAAGCTGAGCAGTCCAGAGTGGTTGACTGACATCTCTGAACCTCCAGTATCACCATCTGTTAAGTGGGGCCCAAGATGCTACCTGGCTGCTATGGACAAGCTAGGGACAGCCAGCAGAAGTTCCTCACAGGCACTGGTCTGGACCAGAGTGGTGGTTTCCCTGCTCCTGTCTCACCTGCTTGAACCTAACCCCTTATACACCTGCCACATGTTCCCCTAGAGACATGGTCTTGGGTAACTCAGGTTGTCCTCTAACTTGCTATATAGCCAAGGCTGGCCTTCAATTTCTGTTCTTCCTGTCTCCATCTCCAAAGTACTGAGATTGTTTCTTTCCTTTAAAACTCAATCTGATGCTGAAAACTCCTCCATAGTTCACCATCCCTTCCCAGGATGCAGTAAGTACACTGCCTAAGAGCTCAGGCCTTAGACTCTGGAGCCTGGCTTTGAAACTTGTCTGTTGGGCCAAGTTGCTTAACTTCATTGACCCTCAGGTGACTCATCTGAACAACGGGACAACAGATCTATGTCCTGTGGTTACTGCAATGTATAAAGTAAGGCAGTTAAACTGAGCTCTTGGCACTTGGGGGGATGATTCTTAGACCTCAGGACAAAGTCGAAGGTCCTAAGCAGGGCCTGGGAGCAGAGCTGTCTGTGGGAGTCGAACAGTGGGAAGAGCTGCTCACTATTACAGCAAAGCTGTGGGCATAATGAATACAGGCCAGCTCATCTTTCTGCTGTTCACAGCAAGTCTGGCCCTTACAGGCTCTATGTGTGCCTTTGTGTGTCTACTGTGTGTGGTCTTCTGTGTGTGCCTTTGTGTGTGGTGCTCTTACTGCTTCCTTTTGCTCCTTACCCACCTGGCAGCTCTTACTCATCAGTTCAGACCTAATTCAAGAGGGGGATTGTGACTTGAAAAATGAGGCAGAGGAATTGCTGTAAGTTTAAGGCCAGCCTGGGTTACAGAATGACGTCCTATCTCAAAGGTGCTTGAAGACTGTGTTACACATGTTGACAATCCCAGCACTTGAAAGGTTGAGGTGCCTAGGCTACATGAAACCCTATTTCAAACAAACAAAATTAAGGTTTAAAAAAAAAAAAAAGACCTAATCCAAGCCTCCTTGCTCTCTACCAACTGCTAACAACAGTCTTGGAACCAGGCATTCTAAATTGGAATCCAGCTCTGCCACTTCCTAATTGGGTAACCTTCACCAGCATCTCAGTTTCTGGATCTGTAAAATGGGTACGATTATAATAAAAGCACCTAAAGTTTTGAGGAATAATATGTGTAAAGTTTGTTCCCACTGGGAATGGTAGCACATGCCTTTAATCCTAACACTTGGGAGGGAGAGGCAAGTGGATTTCTGTGAGTTTGAGGCCAGTCTGGTCTACAGACTGAGTTCCAGGACAGCCAGTGCTACCCAGAGAAATCCTGTCTTGAAAACATTTTTTGTTCCCAGATTTGACACAGAAAACTACTGGTAAAGGGTAAAGGCCATAATTATCCTGTCCCCTCCTAGGTTTTGAGCTCCAGGGCCAGTACTGAGCTGACTCTCTTGGCTCTAGCCTGGAGAGACAGAAATGCTCATTGCCAGGAGAGTCTCAAAGCACTAGGTTGTATGGTGAACCCTGATGGCAGTCATCCCATTGCATTCCAATGTCCTCCCCATTTTTCAGAGGGAAACTGAGGTCCCAGGGCAAGTGTCTTAAGGCTCTATAAAGCAATGAGTAGAGAAGCCAGAGTCTATCCTGGGTGCAGCTGACTACAATCAACTCTCTGGGCTCAGTTTCTTCACGTGAGAAATGGGATGACAGACACTCCATGGAGTAATATGTGACTGTTGGGAACAGCAAGAACTGGGGAACAGGATAATGTTTTATTTAGGATAAAAACTTTCCTGGGGGTACAACTGAGGAACTAATATTGCAAGGGCCAGGGTTCCAATTTACCTCCTTCTCCAGGGTTCCTTTGGAGCCTGGGACCAATTCAGAAAACCTTCCTTTTCCTGGGCCCATGGCCAGCCCCTCCACCCCTTCCGCCAACCATCCACTACAAGACAATGGTGGGATGGCCCAGCCTTTGTGAGAGGGGTCGGGCCAGTTAATCTTGGGCTGGACTGGGGAGGGGCATTTGGGGGCTAGGAAAAGAGTGGGGGCTGCCTGTGGGGGACAGAGCAGCCTGCTGGTGAGAGTTGAGGGCCTTGGAGGCAGGGGGCCGAAGAAGTAAAAGCTTGAAACAGGCTTTGGGGAGCGTTTCCTCCGAATGTAGATTTGAGCTCCTATTAAACTTGCCAAAAATTTGTGTTAGCTAATGGATTCTTAATTCTGTCTAAAATGAGAGAGGGAAAATTATGCCATTCATCTTGTATTGGTTTGAAATTACATCTGACACCTAATCGATCATACTGTGGAACATTAACTCTTTGGAAGAGACCCAACTTTTTCTCTCTCCCTCGCTTTCCAGGGCTCCCGAGCCTCCCCCACCTCTGATTCCTTCTTTTGTATTTCATTAACTAAGCAAAGCTCTGGCTGTCTCTGGGGTGAGGAGTGGAGGCTGGGGTGGGTTCCTTTAAATCAAGGGAGATAATCAGCACCCCTCAATCCTTTGCCCAAAAGAGCCACTTTCAACCTTCAAGTGACCTCTCTGGCCCTGCTTTCCCTGTGCACTCTGAAACATGGAAATGCAGACTTAAAGGCATAGGGGTAGGGCTGACCTCAGAGCCACCTTGGGTGCACAAGGGAGAGGTGGGGAGCCAGGCAAAGATAAACTTGCACCTGGGGCTGGGGCAAGGGCCATGGCAGGGGCTCACCTTCAACTCGCCTGGCAGATGGGTGAGGAGGAGAGGGCAGATGACAATAGATTTGCCCCTGAGGATCCTGATGAGCTCCAACTGAAAACCCCAACCTCAGACCTGCTTTTCCAGAAGGAGGACTTTCTGGCAGCAAGGAGAAGCCTCTGGAGGACGCCAGGCCTGGGCTAGGATCCTGGCTGTACTCCTGACAAGCTGTGTGACCTTGGGCAGATTATATAAGGTTCAGAGTCTCGGTTTCCTTCTCTGTCAGGGCAGAATGGAGACTGTAATACCTCCGAAAAGGGATTGGGTGGGGCTGGAAGACACAATCCAGTTAAAACTGGGACAGAGCCCATCACCTGGCACATAGTAGGTACCCAGGAAAGGTGCCTAGTGAGAACCATATCTCTAGCCCTTCCCCTTATATCTGTTTCTTGTTCCTCTTTATTCTTGTCTGTCTGATCAGCATTCTCAGCTCCTATACCTAGTTCCTCCATCTTTCTCAGCCACTGCCAAGGGCAGATCAAGGTCAGAAGCTACAAGGTCAACCAGGCCAGGAGGGCTAAGTGGTACTTGAAGGAGGCTGGGGCCCAGGTGCTCTTCTTTCTTAGAAGTGGGTTTCTCCTGCTGAGGAGCTCCCTCAGCATCTCCCACTATGCTGTGGGGGGAAAGAGGGGACACAGGGAAAGGAAGGCGAGCCCAGCAGGAAGGAGCCTTCCATTTGGATCAAAGTTTCTTGCTTTCACTTAGAAACTTCTGACATCGGTCTGTGGATTCCCTGGTTTCTGTTCCCAGACTAAGATGGGTGGATAGGATCCCTCTGGTGCTTCTAGACTTACAAGGGCCCAGATTCCACCCCAGCAGTGCCCGTGGGAGAGAGAGAGAGAGAGAGAGAGAGAGAGAGAGGGAGAGAGAGATGGAGAGGGTAGGGGCTCCCTACCTCTGTAAGAAAGATCCCATGGTTTCTTTCTTAGCTTTGGATACCAGGGATGAGTGTCTGAGGCACTCCCCATGAAGCTGGGTCAATGAAGGAGCATAGCAGGCAGCTGGCCTTTGCTCTAAACAGCAAGGGGTGCTTGATGCCCCTTTTGCAAAATTTCAGCTAACCTCTGGACCTTCTCAGTGTAAACATCACTCTCAAAAGCACTTATTAATCACATGAATACATGTGCAGAGGAAGGGCCAGGTTGGTTTAAGCAACTGGTTGTGCTTCTGGATAGCTGTCCCAGGGGCAGAAAAGAGAATGCTCCCCCCCAACACTGCTCTTTGGAGGGTCTTTGAAGGAGCCACAGTGCAGGAACTCATGATGGCAAACTTCTCTGGCACCCTCATTTTGAAAAGTTGGCAGCTAAGACTCAGCAAAGGGCTAAAACAGGCCAGGGAGGGAAGGAGAGAACAACATGGGACTCCAACACTCAGTCCAGGGCTCTGCCTCTCTACCTGGATCGGGAATCTACAGGGACATTTTTCTAGATAGCATTCAAGTCTCAGGAGCTTAGAGCATACGAAAGGACTGGATTTGGGGAGACAGTGTGAAAGCTACTGAGAAGCTCTTTGGAGGGGAGGGCAGGGCAGAAGGTACCAGGAAAGCCTAGCTCCTCCCTTTCCTCTCAGCACTGACACAAACACTCTAAGGCAGGACTTTTATTGTCAAATGTCCCTTCTGTGGGGAGTTCACTTTTTCCCAGGAGATGCCTGATGAAGCCCCTTCCTGCCAGCCTCTCTGGCAGCCACTAGGCGGCCATGGCTGCCTCTTCTGCCTGGAGACTCCACATTGAGGGGCTCACAGGGTTTGTATTAATAGTGCTGAGGGCTGGAGGCATTGAGAATGGAGTAGAAAAACAAGAATATGGGCAGACAGCCAGGCCAGTTGGGGAGACTGAGGCAGGTGCATATGGGGCCATATTGGCCAAGGCTCCAGCACAGGTTAGCAGGCCTAGCTAGACACACATACTAAATTACCTCTAATTACTAGGTATGTGTGAGGTTATCATTTTACCACCTTCCTCAAATGGTGATGTTTTTAGTGTGTTTTTTCCTTTAAACATAAAAATAATGTGTGATTGTTATAAAAATAGGTAATCCCAATAAAAACAGAAAGATTTAGAGCTACAGACTCAGTTTTTATGATCTGCCCCTTTCCTCTAGTGAGTCTTCGTCAAGAAGTGTGTTCAGGAGGCAGGAGAAGCATCATGATATTGCAGACTGCTCCAGAATCTGGGAGGTCCTGCTACCGCAAAGCCTCCTGTAGTAGAAAGACTCAGAGCATCTCTTCTTGCCCCACCTCCACAGGTGCCCATTCTCACACTGTCACCTACTGGTTCTGTGTAGTCACCCAGTAAATGTGGATTGGAAGAAGAAATGAACAGTTTCACAGAAGAGACAGACCCACACATGGGTTTCAAAACTGCAGCAGTGACCTCAACTGTGTCACCAACAAAATCTGTCACAATTCTAGAAGAAATGGCCTCAAGTGCTCCGCAAGTTACTTGGTACCGTTGGGGCTGGTAGCCAGGTCCTGGGGATAGGAGATGTAAGAGAGCTGAGTGAACTGAGATACTAAATATGAAATGCCAAACTCACACATACACAGAGGTGAGGGGCCATGCCAAACACATGCATATGTACTCAGAGGTGAACGGGGCAGCTTTTCTTTATACTCTGACAAGGGAGTAGTGTTTGCTAGAAGGTCCAGGTCATTGCAGTTAAAGAAATTAAGCCCGTGGAGGAGACTGACCGCCCTCAAGTGATCCACCCCTAATAGCACAGGGATGGAGGGTAGCCTCCCAGCAAGCACCCTTTCTTGTTTCTGGTGAACTTGGTTAGGGCCCTGCAACCAACATGTAAATTATATAACCATTGATGCTGGACGGTATTAATCTTACTGTATAGACAAACTGTGGCCTAGAAAGGAAGTTATTTGCCCGGGCCACAGGTCAAGTGGCAGAATAAAGACCTTCAGGTCTGGTCCCTAGGTGCTTTCTTTCCACCAAGGTTTTAGCCCTTGATTGGGGGCAGAGTGTGGGTACCCGATTCTGAGGACAGGTCCTCTTGCTTAAAGGTCCTGCAGTTTCTGGGCAGACCGTACCCAAGATTCTTCACCTGAGAAGTATACTTGGATGCCCAGGAGACCACGTTTCTCAGAGATGTCACCTTTCCCATTCTGCCGGTCTTGCTCTTCTCAGTTCTCATTCCAGCTCCATTCTCCTTCTTCACCCAGACACCTTTCTGATTCTGGGGGTTGCTCCCACCCCGCCCCATCTGACTGGCCGCCGCGGGGCGCCGAGGGCCGGTAGCTGGGCAGCAAGAGGAGCGGCTGGGTCTGGGTAGAGGGACAGGAATGGGTCCCGCAGATGCCGCTTCCCTCCCCCTTCCTTGGCCGGGGCCCCCACGGTGTCGGGGAGCAGGAGGAATCAATCAGGATAATGAAGCCACAGCCTGCCACGCACCGCGGGGGCACTGAGGAGCGGGGGCCGGTGCCAAGTCCGCCAGACGGTTCGAAGGAGCCGAGCCCGACGCGGCCCGGCGGCGGCTGCGGCTACTGCAGCGGCGGCGAAAACCCAGCGCCCGCGCGTGAAGGCCCGACGCCGCTCTGCGCAGGCCCCTGGCAACCGCGCCTTGGCAACCCAGGACGCCCGGGAGAATCTTAAAGCGGCAGCACCACTTTCCCCGCAGCAACTGTGGGAGCCTGGATTCTACCGAAAGAGTCCTGACTGTGGTAGTTCTGACTAATACACTCAATCGCTTATTTATCAAATATATGGAGCTTCCATGCCCAGGCACTACACTGGAGAGGGAACTGGGGGCGATTAAAAAATGAACAAGATCCTGCCTAGAGTTCACAGTCTAGTGCACAAGGCAGACCAGACTGGCTGAGGTGAGCAGGAGCCTGTGTTATCCAGGAGGAAATGGGGTTTGGCTGGAGGCTGAAGAGGTGTGACAAAATATTCCTGCACTACCTGTAGTAATTAGATTTCTTTCTCCATGGGCTGTGTTATTATCTCTGTCACAGTCTTGTGAGATGGGCATTCCTATCATGACCATTATCCATTCTATTTTAAAGATGAAGATTTTAAGACGGACATAGTGATACATGCTACAACAATGCTCGGGAGACAGAGGCAGGCGAATTTCTGTGAGTCCAAGGCCAGGCTGGTCTACATAGTGAATTTCAGGACAGCCCTGGTTATGTAGAAAGACTCTGAACTTGCCCTGCTCCCCACCTCCACTCACAAAGAATTTAGAAGCCCAGAAAAGTGAAGAGACTTAGCCCTAAACTTTGCCTCTTTTGGAGACTGCAATAGGAGGCTTAGCTGGCTCTGACCAGCTTTCAGCATCCTGCTGGTCTGGAAGGTTATGACTAAGGACAGCTATCTGAAGTTGTGTAACAAGTGAGAAAGGAGAAGGTAGCTGAAGGAAGAGGTGGCAACTCACCTTTCTGTTGCCTACTCTTCTGTCTTTGTGAGAAGGACTGGATGTGGGCACAGGGCTGGATGAGGTGACCTCTAGATGTCCCTCTGGTTCTGTGATTTGATATCTCTTGCCTGAAGTCTAGGCACTGTGCCTCTGCTCTGGGCAGGAGCTGTTGGCAGGGGACCTCAGACTGGGGGAGTCTGGACTTCTGAAAAAAGGGTCAGGGTTGGTAGAGGAGGGTGAGAGGTGGTTGAGATGGCTTGGCAGAAGAAAGCCAGGCTTACACTATGGGAAGGCCTCACCTTTCTCTCCCCTGCCCACACATCTGCTTTCTGCATGTTTGAATCTGTGCCAGGGCCTGGGGGCCAGGGGTACAAGTAGAGGCTATTGTATTCTGGGTCTGGAATCAAGTTCACTGGGAGGGGCATCTAGCTCTGTCATGTGACCTTTGGCAGGGAACTGGGTTTCCCTGAGCCTCAGTCACCTCCTCTCTAGTGTGAATATTGGAAATGTTGCCTCATCTGAGGAAAGGCAATCATAGATAGATACCGTGGGGGTTATTCTAGGTCACATGGGTGGGCTTGAAATGTCACCCCTTGTTTCTTTTTTAAATTAATTAATTTATTATATATGACTACACTGTAGCTGTCTGTCTTCAGACACACCAGAAGAGGGCATCAGATCTCATTACAGATGGTTGTGAGCCACCATGTCATTGCTGGAAATTGAACTCAGGACCTCTGGAAGAGCAGTCAGTGTTCTTAACCACTGAGCCATCTCTCCAGCCCATCTCATGTATCTTTTTCATAAGATAAGGCATGCCTATAATTATAGCTAATAGGAAGGCTGGGCCTAGATTTTCTTAAATTTGTGGCCTGCTTGGGCAACTCAGAGAGGACTTCTCTCAAACTAAAAAAGGGATGTAATTCAGTGTGTAATACTTGCAAGAGATCCTGAGACCCTGGGTTCAATCCCCAAGACCAGAGTATGGGAAAGATATTATCTTTAATTATGTGTATGCATTTGTATGCAGGTGCTTAAGGAATACAGAGGTATTTGATCTCCTGGAGCTGGAGCTACAGGCAGTTCACAACTGTAGGAGCTGGGAACTGAACTCAGGTCCTCTGCAAAAGCAGTATGTTCTCTTAGTCACTGAGCCATCTCCTCAGCCCTAAAATTCAGTCTTGAATCAAAACTAGGAAAGGATAGCAGCATCCAACGCTGCACAGAGGCACTGAAAAACAGAATGTCTTGCTGTGACTGGGGAGCAGAGAGGCTAGGAAAGCTTCGGAGCTGGAGTTCAGCTCAAACAGGAAGAACATTCAAGGTAGAGGAAACTGTAGATAAAGGCACAGGGTGAGACACAATCTGTCTTCAGAAGTTTGTCCACTTTGGGATGGCAGGAGTGTGGGGATGGCATGATAGAATTCAGGGGGTGGTCTTGGCTTTCATCCCATCATGAAATCACCCCTCCCCCTTGTATTGTAATACACCCTAAATCAGGGAACCCCAGATTATCAGCACTAGAAAGAAGCCTTAGACACCATCCAGTATTATCTTGTCATTTCACACATAAGGAAACTGAGGCCCACAGAAAGGTGATTGAGTCCATGTGGAACACAGCCATATTGTATCTGAGTAGTCCCATGACTTGGGGTTTTCAGATACTGCCTAGAGGTTCCTTTACAATCTACTTCCAAAAAGCATAGGCCCAGTAGCCTTAAAACAAAGAGTATGCTATTTGCATATTATTTACATGTTGCTAATTAGATGAGAGAGGCAAATTCATTCAGCTCCCCTCATGCACACATCCTAGTTCACTCACATCGAGTTGTTCTCATCCATTTCTTGACCTTAATAACTCTAGCCCAGACCCTACTTCTTGAGTTCCCAGATCATCTTCTACATTAAGGGTTTGATCTTGTCTGGTGGTCTTTGGCATATCTTGATGAAGGATATTGGAATCACTTCCAATAGAATAGAAAATGAGAGGCTTTCCAGTTCAAAGTTTTCTCTGGGAGTGGGGAATGGTAAATTCTTTCTCCCTATAGCCCAGGAGCCATCTAAGTAGGACCATGAGAGTGGAGGAGACTGTTCCTCAGGGATCTGGTGGGCAGGTGCCAGCTGCATGCCCCAGGCTTGCCCCAAGCACCTTGGCTGACAGCCACACTAGTTCTTGGAGGAGCCAGAATCTTCTTCAAAAGAAGAAGAATCTTGCAGAAGGTCAGGGAGTATCTCTTTCTCAGCTTGGCAGCCTAGGGTCAGGTTGAGGCCACCAAGTGAGTTGTAACAGAACCTCCGCTGAGTATAGCATATCCAGATTCCTGAGGTGCCTTCCAACCTAGAAAACCATGAAGCCTTCAAGCGTAGTGTCTTGAACCTATACATTCAATGCCTCTTGATAATATAGGTCTACCTGTATATTCACAGGGATATAGGCTCTGTTGATGTCATCTCCATAGGCCTTCTTCTAAAGATGAGCCCAGCGTCCCTCCCAGATGATATACCTGAACCTGTTACCTTGTGGTCACCAGAAAATGCACCATTCTGTGACCAATACAGGTATACAGGATTAACTCAGAGGCTTCCTGTACCCTTCCTCGAAAACAAGTTCCAAGTGTCCATCAAGGCAGCTGTTAGAAACAGAGAAAGAGGGTGCATGGAAGAACCTGAGGCCCAGTTCAGACTAGCAATTGGCAAAGGCTGGCATGCTTTGCATTAGGACGGCAGTGGCCTGGGTGTGTGAAGACTGCTGCTCTGAGTAAGAGTGATTTCCTTCTATGCAGGGGTGATGGTGAACTGGGTGGGTTCATGCTGTGTTGGCCTCAGCAAGCATCCTGACCAACCTGCACATGCAGCTATATGCACACATCTTAGTGTGCACTGGTGCATGTTATCTGTCTTCATGGAATCTGTTCCTCCTGTTTATCTCTTCCATAGAGCAGGACTTCTCTTCATGAGAGAGGATCCCAGTTTGACTACCCATAAGTCTGGCTCTTTAAGAGTAGAATCCCTGCCCCCATCTGCCCATAGGACCAAGCAATGAATTCCTTCTTGGTTCTAAGTGGGGGTACCCAGCTCATTGACCCTAACTTATATTAATTCATCTGTCCTGGTAGCTCCCTCTTCCCAGAGCATGTCTCATGGCACAACCTCTTCCAGTGCCTATATCAAAGAAAGAAGGAACTTGTGGGTTTGAGAGAAGGGTAGGTCAGATACTGTTCGATTTTGCCTGGGTCCCCTCAGAACACTGCTGCTCATTTAAAATTCCGATTTAAAGCCGAGTGAGTGGCTCTTTAAATTTCCACATTAGCATGCCACCCTGGTGCCAGGCCAAGGTGTTAGGATGGATTTGGCAGGA
Source organism: Micromys minutus (assembly GCF_963924665.1). Taxonomy (NCBI): domain Eukaryota; kingdom Metazoa; phylum Chordata; class Mammalia; order Rodentia; family Muridae; genus Micromys; species Micromys minutus. Next base: position 45,071,962 of record NC_137979.1, on the reverse strand, counting down.
ACGCCTCCAACAGCGGCAAGCAGCAGCATTTGCCAGCAATAAAACAACGCATGAATAAAAGAAGGCCACTTGGCAACAGCAGCAGCCCAGGTAGTTGGGTACACCCAGGAGAGGCTTTCATGTGTGGGGACTCAGAGGCATGCAGGCCTGTAAGGGCATGTGTAGGCCTCTGTGTCTGTCTGGGTCCTCATCCACATCTATGCCTGTAGTGGAATCCAGTGTGAGAGTCCAGGCAAGAACAGGGTTTCTCCCATGTGCGTGCCTCACCTCCTCTCAGCAGGGTTATCTTTTTTGGAGGGGGACAGATGCTGCCTTTGATGAGGACACAAGAACTTGGCCTGCAGCCTGGGTTGTCCTGTTTTATTAGAGACCCAGAGAACAAGTAGGGTCAGAGAGAGCAACACTGCCCAGAATGACTTCCAGATCCAGGACCCCAGTTATCTGGGTACTAAGGGGGTTCCATCAGGAGATTGGCTGAAAAGCTGCAGTGTGGGCTGGGTATTGAACTGCAATATTGGTAACTGTGTGTGTACAAGGTTAGGAATATGGAATGGTTAGGAAAACTATTAGGCTTGAACTCCCCACAGACAAGGGGATAGTATTTGAGGTCAGACAGACAGCAAAGAAGTCAGATAAAACCCTAAGCTGGTGCAGTAGACCATCTATAGGTCTACCTGTTTCCAAGGTCTGGAGGGCACAGCTGCTCAGGACTTGGTGCTCCTGGATGTTGTGTTCCTGTGCTCCAGTTGCCTGACTAAGGCTCTGCACTCAGTTCCCAGGCATTTCAAGGAACAAGCAGCTCCTTTTTCTGCTTATCTATCCTTCCATCATAGTTTAAGCATTTTTTTCCCCAAAGCCCAGAGAAAGAGGACAGAAGCAAACAGAGGGGTGACACCAGATGGTCTCTGTAGTCTTGGCTAATGCAGAAAAGAATTTTCTTAGGGCACCCTATCCTGATAAACTCCCCTCCATTAAGTCCACATGACTGATTTCAGGCATCTATATGGGCATGGGTGGGGTTATCTGGTCTTTGGGCTTTCCTGGCCATCTAAGAACTCAGGGAGCAGGAAAGGGTGGCTATACTCTGGCAGAATGAGACCAGGACTAGTATTAGTTTTGTCCTGATGGCGTCTCTAGGACAAATGAGGTGGTCTGACTCCCCAGGTAGCCTACTTCTTAGTAAACACACTAGTATGCCTAAGCTCTGGGGTGAAGTAGTTAATAAGTTAAGTTTAGGCCGGAGATATATCTCTTTTATCATTCATTCAACAAATACTTTTCAAATAACTGTTTTGTGATGAGCGCTATGCTAGGTACTGAGAGCACATAGGTGAACACAAACTGCTTCTTTGAAACTTGTCATTAAAGCAAACAAAGACTGTCACTCAAATGGCTGAACAAAGGAGTAGAGAGACTGCTCGGTGGTGGAGCATGCATACTTCCTTTGCAGGAAATTTGAATTCAAGTTCCTAGCACACACATCAAGGGGCTCACAGCTAGCTGATCAGTCAACTCCAGTTTCAAGGGATCTGATACCTTCTTCTGACTTCTGTGGGTACCTGCCCTCATATGCACAAACCCGCACACATACATGTTAATTGTTAAAAATTCAAATGCTTGCACAAACAAATGTGAATTATGTGAAGACCTCAGAAAGCAGGACACATAGCATCATGGAAAAGCATAATGGGAGGGGCTGACCTGATGGAACATAGGAGTGAAGACAGAATACAGAAGAGACAGAAGGCTGGTTCTAGTGGTGCAGACCAGTAGGATTTGCTGAAAGAGACAGAGGCAGAAGGATCTGGAGTTCAAGGCCAGTCTGAACTACACACACACACACACACAGAGAGACAGAGACAGAAGTCCAGCCCGGGAGTAGAAGACTGGTGGCAATACCACAAAAGCAAAGGCTAGGTGGCTACCTGTGTTGTGATGGAGACAAACACTGTCCTCCCTTCCTGGTTGAGTGCAGGTATGGAAATGCTCTGGCACTGTGCCTGGCTCACAGTTGGTGCTCTGTAATGTTAGTACTCTTTCCCTTTCCCAAGCTGAGTTTCCCTCCAGGGACCCCAGGTTTCTAGAACAAAGATGCTACACAGGCTTAGACTCTTCTGTCAACTGGAGTCCTAAACCCTAGCAATCTAGTTCTCAGTGAAAGACCACACAGGTCCTCCACATTGATCTCATAACATGGGGACTGAGACTGACTTCCTTTGTACTGTACTTCCATGAAGGGTCTAGGTCTCAAGAGGAAAATGTTATCTTAGCTCTGCTTCTGAGACTGGGCCTGAGAAGAGAGACGGAATCCTCAGCAGCAACCAGGACTGCCCAGGGTGAATCTGAGTGTCCTAGGTGGGGAGGGGGGAGTAGTGGGGAGACAGAGGGGGCTGCTTACTAAGGCGGCATAGAGCCCAGAGCCTTTTCTATTGCAGACACCCCATCTGTCTCCCACAGAAGGCTCGGGTTGGAAGAGGTTTGGTGAAGGGGGGTTTGGTGGGTACAATTGCATGTCTGTGAGCTAGCATGAAGGTACTGGCTGGGAAAAGTAGTAGAGGGTCCTCTGTGTGTCTGGGGCGGGGGGGGGGGGAGAACACCATTATGGATGTAGTATTCGCCACTTAGGCTATAAACTTTGAACTAGAAGTCTAAGGCTGGGATTGGAAGGTAAGAAAGATAAAAAGGACACCACATAAATTGGGCATGGTACTACACGCCTTTAATCCCAGCACTTGGGAGGCAGATCACAGGAAGGTCTCTGTGAGCTCCAGGTCAGCTTGGTCTACAAAGAGAGTTCCAGGACAGGGTTGTTACACAGAAAAACCCTGTCTCAAAAAGACAAAACAAACAAAAAAAATACAAAACAACAAAAGGACACCACATGAATTTCCCAGGGGACCTGTTTCATTTGAATTGCCACTGACCAGAAGGCAAAGGATTGCAGCCTTAATGTAAACAAGTTAATGGAAGTTGGGCAGTTTGGAGGGCTGTGAAAAGGGCTGTTCCTAAACCCAGTGGGATCAGTTCAATACACCACTCTCTTCCCAGAAAGCAGGAATTCTTCCTACCTTAAAATAATATTTAGGGGCTGGAGAGATGGCTCAGTGGTTAAGAGCACTGGTTGTTCTTTCACAGGTCTTGAGTTTAAATTCCAGCAACCACATGGTGGCTCACAACCATCTGTAATGGAATTCGATGTCCTCTTCTGGTGTTCATGAAAACATTCTCACATAAGATAAATAAACATAAGATAAATAAATCTTTAAAGAATATTTAGATTAAATTTGTCCAATTTCAGGGTGTCTTCTTTCATGTATCACTTTAATTGATTCTGCTAAGGTCTAACAAGGTAAATGTTGCTGCTGCATAGATTTAGCAATAACAAGTTTAAAAGATTAAGTAGAGTAACCCAAAACAGGACAGTAAGAATAGGTGAACTCAGCCTTAGCCTTGACTCTTTTTGGAGTTAGGATTTTGCTATGAGCCCTGGTTGGCCTGATGTTCATTACGTAACCCACATAGGCCTTGCATTCATGGCCTCAGCCTTGAGTCCTTGGGTTAGAAGTGTTACTACTGTGTCCAGGACTGATTCCTAATATGACTCCCTTTGAGTCGCATTTCTAATGATACCATATAGTTTCCACTGCCAAATCAGTTGAAGGTTTTCTGGTAAAGAGCTCAAAATTATTTCCTAGTGACCAGAAAGCTTTGGGAGATACCCAGGACCCTCAAAGGACTTCCTTTATCATAGCACCTTTTGAAACAATAACATCCAGACCCAGACACTAGAATGAGTCTTAGACATAGAAATATTACAGGGTATGGTTGTACACACCTTTAATCCCACCACTCAGGAGGCAGAGGCAGGAAAATCTCTGCATAGTCTGAGACCACATTGGTTTATACAGCAAGTCTCAGGACAGCAAGGGCTACACAGAGAAACTATGTCTCAAGAAACCAAAAAGAACAAAATAAATGTAAAAGGGACTTGGACTCAAATTGGTCAAGAAGCAGCAGCAGGGTGGGTGGCAAGTGGAAAAGTACTAGCCTGGACTCCGGATCCTAGCATTGACTCTAGCAATGGACATCCATCTCCTTCCTACAGTTCATGATGTAATCCTTTCTCTCTCTCCAACTATGCTGAGAAGAATACAGTCCACAGCTTCCTTTTCTTACTCTTCCCTCTTCTTCCTCAGGTGTAATGGTCTGCATGATGTAGCCTAGTCTTTCTAAGAGCCCTCTAAAACAGGTACCAAGGGAACTCAAGACACTGTCTTAGTTATTAAATATAAATAGACAGGGGAGATGAACTGAATATAGAGACATATTATATCTCTCAGTCCCTGTGAGTTATTAGGAAGAAGGCAGTAGTGGTTGCTAAGCAACAGGTCTCCACAGAGGACAAGGCATCAGAGGGAAAAAGCCTTTTTTGAATATTGGGATAGGAAGTAGGGAAAGTAAGGGTCAAAGGACTCTGAACTGGCAGGCCAGCTGAGGGCACTGGTTAGTTTGTCCTCTAAGATGAGCTCTTCCCCAGGCCTTGGCAAGCTCTGCCTGCACAATCTTCAGGATTGGTGGAAGAAGAGAGGACTCAGGCACTACTCTTTCCTACCAAAAGAGAAAACCTGGTTTCCGTAGCAACCTAGAAACAATCCTGCCCCCCCCCCCCCCACCATGACTTCTCAGTAAAGGCCTCCTTAAAGCATGGACTATATAAACCCCCTTTTTCTGACCCTAAATTTCAGATTGTGAGGGAGAGCTCATAAGGTGGTTATGGGAGGAGCTGCCACACAGTCTTTTTTGGCATTAAAGTAACCTGTATTAAGACTCTTAAGGGTCTGTGGGTAGAGGGAAGAGGAGAGAAACAGAGAGAGGGAGAGAGAGACAGAGACAGAGAGACATTTAGGGGAAAGGGCTCTGGGTACCCTGACCTCTGCACCTTTTAAGGGGCTGCAATAGGTAAGGCTAAATCGTGTGTCAGCTACAAACTGAGCTTAACCTTATTTCTCTTTTTTTCTCTCCACCTACCCCGATCCGATAGCTCTGGCTAGCCTCGAACTCATTCTGTGGACCAGGCTGGCCTGGAATCAGAAATCCACCTGCCTCTGCCTCCAGAGTTCTGGAATAAAGGCGTGCCCCATCATGCCTGGCTCACACTTGTTTTTAAAGGGTCAGAAGAGACTGGGGTTGGAGGTCAGGAAATAATGAAAGGACAGACTCTTTTTCTGTGTCTCTTTGGCTAACCATCCTCCTAGACCAAGTCCATCATTGTGAAGACCCGAAAATGGAGATATAGAACATTAACGTATGTCAAGTATAAGTGAGTGGCACCGAGGGGCATAATCTGTTTTTCTAATATGACCACAAGCAGAGTGTTAGAAGAATTAGGCCGACAGCTGCTGGTTTTTTCCCCTTCTCTCCCCCCTCTTCACTCTCCCTCTCCCTTCCTCCTCAGCATTTGCACACACCAATGGCAGCCGAGCACTGCTCTCGATTTCTCTTAATCTTCCTCCGCCATCCTGTGCTCTTTCCGCAGGCGGTGCTGCGGAGCCGGCAGAGCCCCGCGTCACACCTTACTGCTCTCTGAGATTGCTCCACAGAGAGCTCAAGGAGATGGCAATTCGGCGCTGATGCCGGCTGGCAGCAGTTGGGAGAGGGGAAGAAGAGAGGGAGGGGAAGGGGGAAAAGTTGGCACGGATACCAAGTTTTTCCCTAGAGAGGTGGGGGGGGGGGAGCGTGAACGAGAGAAGAGAGAAAATGACAGAGAAAAGGAAACAAGAAAAAAGAGCGAGGGAGGGAGGAAGAGGGAAGGAGAGAGGAAAGAGAGGAGAGAGAGAGAGAGAGAGAGAGAGAGAGAGAGAGGGAGGGAGGGAGGGAGGGAGGGAGGGAGGGAGGGAGAGAATATGAAGTTCTCTCAGACATCCACATGTGGGCATGCCTAGCCACCTGAGTCATGACCCTTTGTAGATCACACAGCCCAATTGGGGTTCACATGTGTGTTCGCGTGCGCGCGCGCACGAACGCGCGTTCCCAGTCAACCTAGAAGAGCAGCCCAGGCATGTTGTGTGTATTCCTGTGAGTGTGTGAGTGTGTATGCCTGTATGTTGTATCTGTTTTGGATCGCAGTAGAATGCAGTATGTAAATGAGATGGTTATTACCGCAATGTTCATCAAGCTGAGCCGAGAAGACATTAATAGCCTGATGAATATGCATGTGAATTTGTTAATTAAGTTAATTATTCTGCTGAAAATGCATTCGTCTTCCAAGGACATTTTCCCAATGATTTTTACATGCTCTAGCCATTAGTCATGCTATATTTTATCAGGGAAATGAGTTTGCTTAAGTTGTAAAAAAAAAAAAAAAAAAAAAAAAAGAGAGAGAGAGAGAGAAAGAGAAAAGAGAAAAATGAAAGAGAAAAATCCGTTGAAGTTGAGAAGGGAAGGCATCTAAGGCTGGCCTGAAGTTGAAGGCCCAGCTGGGCTTTTGAAGCCTGCCCTCGATTTTTATGGGTATCTCACTCTACAATTTTTTGCCCGTTTTCTTTTTTTGATGACAAACTTTTTTTTTCCAGTGCCAAATTTCCAACACATTAATTAATTGTTGTAGCCAATTAACTGTAGTTGTGCAAATGAGTTTAGCACTAATTACCATGCAGTGCCTGTAATCACATAAAAAACTTGCTGAGAGAGAGAGGAGAAGAGAAAGGAGGAATGGGAAGGGAGAGGTGCCAAGAGAGGAGGGGATCTGAACTAGAGGATCCACCAAAGAGAGGGAACAAGCAGGATTTTGAGATCTCCCAGTTAGACAACATTCAGGCTTCAAGAAAGAGACTTCTCAGCTACATTCAGGATGCCTGAGACCCAGAAGATCTCAGCGAGGAGAGAGGAAGAAAGGGCCAATAGTGATCTGTTTAGAGCTAACAACGTCCAACCACAAGACAGAAAGTCCAGAAAGGGTACCTCTATCCATTGCCTTGATGCTTATCTCTCATGGCCAGAATTACTGAGTGGGAATGGGATGCCACTGAGAGACAGGCTGTTCCAAATAAGCCGAAGAAAAGGGAGGAGGGTGGTGAGAGAGGGAGGGAGAGAAATAATGAATCACTATGTCTCTGGAGCTGCAGTGGATAGAGTGTTACTTGTTCACAACTACTAGAAAAGGGCAAGGGATCAATGGTGACATCACCTATACAAGAGATCACCAGTAGAAAGGAGGTGGAGGTGGCTTCCTTGGACTAGATGGGAATGCTCAGACCTCCTCTCTGCAAGTTGCAAGCTGTTTTTTGACACAGGATTTCTCTGTGTAACCCTGGCTGTTCCGAACCAACTGTGTAGACCAGGATGGATTCAAAGTCCGAGATCTGCCTGTCTCTGCCTTCTGAGTGCTAGGATTAAAGGTGTGTGCCACTACCACCCAGCCCCATGTTGGCATTGTACATCATAAGTTTCCATTTGCCATCTTCAATCTGTGTCTACAGGCTGAGGAATATGAGATTTCTCCAGCGTCTCTGGATTTAGGTATCTATACTGGGATAAAAAGCACAGTCAAGACTATGAGATAGACTGACATTTTGCTCTGTCCCTTTTCGACAGTGCCCACAGAAAGAGAGAGAGAGAGTGTGTGTGTGTGTGTGTGTGTGTAAAGGAAGTGTTGTTTTTTTGCATCAACTGTTACCCCTACAGAATAGAGCTGTTGTGAAGCCATTTCCTCAGACCTCAGAGATATACTTAATTCTGAATTTCCAAGGAGGACCTCTGACAGACATTCAAAAGCTAGATTCTCCTTTCCCATTTCATGTTGCAGGTCTGTAACAACATTGCTCAAGGGCTGCATTCATTTCAGCGTCTGCTAAAGAGGAAGTAACTTCCAGGTTATATGCAAGTGTCTTCACTTTGCAGCACAACTGCTCCGTGTATCTATGAACCAAGGTTGTCTCAACTGGACCCAAATTACTCTAAGAATACCCTTGTCTCCAACATCTCTCTGCCAGTATTGCTGCTACTCTTCCCAGAAACCTTAGGTAAACAATCTCCAGTCTGAGACTGTTTAGTGTGGTACAAAGAGCTCAATTATCTTGGAATCCAAGTTCTTCTTTGCCATTTAACATGTGATCTTGGGAAAATGACTATAAGCCTCAAGTTTCTTCATTTACAAAATGAAGATATTAATGCCATGCCCAAAGGATTAAGAAGTTTAGTAACTGTTGACTATAAAACACTCAACCAAGAGAAATGGGAGCTTTCACTCTTGCTAGTGAGTACAAAATGTGAGAATTTTATTGATGGTTTAAATGTTTGCTTACTGGGCATAGTGGTGTATTCCCTTTGATTCCAGCACTTAGAAGGCAGAGGCAGATGGAGTTCAAAGCTAGATTAGTCTACATAGCAAGTTCTAGGCCAGCAAAAACTACATAGTGAAATCTTGTCTCAAAAGAAGAAATACTAATTATGTTCAGAGAAAAACCTGGATACAAGAAGCTTATCTGTAACACAAAATGTAGAATTAACCCAGATAAATGGATAAGTTAACAATGGTATAAATTTGATGCAACTGTATATCTTGTAATATAAGCACTAAGAAGTCTTCCCTGGCTATATAGGAAATTCAAGGCCATCATAAGATGTATGAGACTGTGTCTCAAAAGTGAACTAGACTAGACTAGAACAGATGGATATCCAGGAATTATCCTGCATAAAAAATGCTAATCCTAAAATACTTTAAAAAGGGAAGATTAATGGTACCAAGAATTAAGATCTAGGTAGATGAGCTGGCAAGATGGTTCAGTAGATAGTATGGCTGACAATGTCAGTTTGGTGAGCTGAGTTTGGTCCCTGGAAATCATATAAAGGAGAAAAATGACTCCATATTAAATATATAATTTGAGGGGAAAAAGAGGTGGGGTAATAGGTGTGATTTTAAAAAATAAATCACAGGGAATCTTGTGGTGCTAGAACTACAAAGCATCCTTTCATTTATCCCTCCCTCCCTACCTTCCTTCCTTCCTGTGGGTACTGGAGACTGGACCCCGAGCCTGTGGATGCTAGGAATGTGTCTCCACCACCAAACTACATGTACCTTCTCTGCTCATCCGTTTTATTGTAGGGTGGATATACAACTGTAAAACAGGAAATAAATCTGTGTGCACACATTTACCCATATGCGCATAGTCAGTACAACTACAGATCCTTTGGGGCTATTGAGATAGCTCAGCAAGTCAAGTCCCTGTCCCTGCCACCAAATGTGACAACCTCAAGTTCAATCACCAAGACACACATGGTAAGAGAAAATCAACTTCCATAGGTTGTTCTCTGACCTCCATATACATGCTGCATACCCACCCCCAATACATACACATACATACACACACACACACACACACACACACACACACACGCGAGTGCGCATTCGTGCACAAACAGAAAATGACAGAAATCTTTATAAGATTAACAGAGTGCATTAATACCAATATTTTGGGTATATTTTATTACAGTTTTGCAAAGTAATACCATCCAAGGGCCTCTTGTTTTGGTGTGTCTGTATCTGTGTATATATATCTGTGCAAGTACATGTGTGATTATGCACATAGATCATAAAGACTGATGGGTATCACACTTCACCTGATTTTTTGACACAGGATCTCTTATTGAACCAAAGAATCAACAGTGGGGAGCCACCTGTTTCCACCTACCCCTAATGATAGAACTACAAACTTGTTTGTGGAAACTGTGAACAACTCATGCTCATGTGGCAGACACAGCAACTCAATGAACTGTTTCCCCAGCCTTTGTTTTTTTGAGACAGGGTCTCACTATGTAGCTATGACTAGCTAGAACTATGTACACCAGGCTGGCCTCAAACTCAGAAAATCCTCCTGAATGCTGTGATAATAAAAAAAAGTAGACCACCTTACCCAGCCTGTTTTGTTTTGCTTTGTTTTTTTGTGATAACAGGCTTTTTTTTTTTTTTTTTTTTTTTTTTTACTTTACCCCTGGCTGAACAGAAACACACTGTGTAGGCCAAACTGATCTCAAATTTAAGCAATTCTTAGTATTCTTGAGTACTGAGATTACACACATGAACCATTACCCCTAGATCCTGGTATTATTTCTTAAACTGAAAGTCAATCTATAATTATTTCATATAAAAAATTAATAAAAGCAAGATATGGTGAAACAAACAACTAACTTCAGTACCCAGGAGGTAAAGGCAGGAGGATCAGAAGTTCACTGTCATCTTCAACTATGTAACAGGCTTGAGATAGCCAGGTCTATAGAAGAGCTTGTCTCAAAGGAACTTGAGAGACCAAGGCAGACAAATCTGAGTTCAAGTCAGTCTGATCTATAGAGCAAAATCCAGGACAGCCAAGACTACACAGAGAAACCCTGTCCTGAATAAGTGAATGAAACCAAAACAAAGAAAGGAAAAAAGAAGAAAGGACAAAAGAAAGAAAGAAGCAGGCAAGCAGGCAAGCAAGCAGGCTACCTACTATGGTAAAGAATGTCTCCATAGAGGCTTGCCCTTCTGTTTCTATTGTAGAATTTAAAAAAGGAAGATTAAGGCCAGGTATGGAGGTGCATGCCTTTAATTTCAGCACTTGGGAAGAAGAGGCAAAAGGAGCTCTGTGAGCCTAAGGCTTGCCTGCATAGTAAACTCCAGAACAGCAAAGACTCATAGAGGGACCCTGTCTCAAAACACATACACAGACATAAAAAGAGTAAGAAATATTCTCACTGCAAAGAGGAAAATTAATAATATTATTCTCATTAGAGCCCATCAGTAAAGTAATAACCACGGGGAGTGGATACCTATATCTATTGGTCCAGTAATTCAGACCAGAGTCTGAAGAAAAAGAGTCCAGAAAAAGAGTCTGAAGAGTTGGCCCAGTGGGTAAGACAACTTGTTCTTGTTGAAGACCTGAGTTTGCTTCCTAGCACCCATGCCAGGGGGCTGACAACTGCTTCTAACACCAGTTCCAGGACATTCAGTGCTCTTTCTGACCTCCGAAGCAAGTGCACTCACCTGCACATACCAACAAGCAGACACAGATACACACACACACAATTATAAAATAGGGGCCTAGAGAGATTGCTCAGTGGTTCAGAGAACTGGCTATTTTTCCAGGTGATTTGGGTTGGATTCCCAACACCCACTTGGCAAATCATAGCCATCTGCAATTCCAGTTTGAGGGGATCCATGCTCTCTTCTGGCTCCATGCTCTCTTCTGGTCTTCGCCAGTACCAAGCACTCAAGTGGTGTGCAGACATACTCAGGCAGAACACCTGTACACATAAAATAATAAAAGAAATAAGTTAAAAATAAATAAACAGGAATAGAGAGATGGCTTAGTGGTTTGCTTGCTGCTCTTCTAAATAATCTAAGTTCAGTTGCTGGCATTGGATAACTCCAACTACCTGTAATTCTAGTTCTTGAAGTTCTAATGCTCTTTTCTGGCTTCAGGACAATTCATGCCTTCTCCTCTTCCCTCTCCCAGTCACACATACACCAAAAAACATTAAAATAAATCCTTAAAATTAAAAAAATAAATAAATAAATATGCATAGGGTGGTCTGCTGAGATGGTTCAGTGAATAAAGACACCTGCTTCCAAAGCCTGACAACCTGAGTTCAATTCACAGAACCCATATGATAAAAGGAGAGTGCTTATTCCTAAAAAATTCTATATGCACTCAGTGGCATGTACATACACAGATAAGTAAAATGTAATTTTGATTATACCAGTAACCCCAAAATCAGTAGATATTGGCATAAGAATCACAAGTTCAAAGTCTTCCTGGACTATAATGAGTTTGAAGCCACCCTGGCCTGAAACCCAAAATAGGGGGAGGAAGTACTACAAGATGATTCAGCTGGTAAAGGCACTTCTCAGCCCAAGGACTATAGTTCAATTCCTGAAACCACATGGTGAAAGCAGAGAACCTAGTTCTACAAGTTGTCCTCTAGCCTTCACATACACCCAGGCATCCACATACCTCACCCCAAACCAAAGCTCAACGCACCTTCAGCTACACGAGACCCGGTCTCAAAAAAACGGAAACAAAGACAAAAGTGAACACCTGCAGAGTGCCAGGCATGTGGTTAGCAGGAGCACATTAGCACGAGCTGTGCAAGGCTGCTTTCAACTCCAGCTGAGGAAAAGACAAAGATCATGAAAAGATCACTGGGCTGAGAGAAATGGCCTAGGTTCAGTTCCCATCACTCACATGGGAACTGAACCAAAGTTAAACCATACTACCATATTTAACACCAGTTCTAGAGGATCCAATGACCTTTTCTGGCCTCTATGAAGACCTAATACATACTTGGTGCATATACATACATACATACATACACACATACATACAGTCAGTCAAAACATTCATATACATAAAATTATTTTGGTAGTAAGTACTCTTAACTACAAAGTAATTTCTTCAGTCTGGAAGATTTAATTAATTAAACCCAGGCATGTAGTATACAACCTTAATCCCATTCAGGAAGCAGAAAGCCTGTCTGTTTTGCAGAGTGAGCTCCAGAACAGTCAGGGCTACACAAAGAAATTTTCTGTCATCATCGTCCCCCCCCCCCCGAAAAAAACAAACAAACAAAAAGCAAAAAACTTGTTTTAAAATTTTACATCATGAACTCTGAAAAAGCTTATTCTTGCAGAGGACCCAGGTTTGTTTCCCAGCACCTACATGGCCACTTACAACCATTTGTAACTTGAGTTTCAGGGGATCTAATACCTTCTTCTGGCCTCTGTGGGTACCATACATGCAAAAAACAAAACAAAAAACAAAAAACCCACTCATATACATTAAACAAAAATTTAAAATAAACAATATAAAATGAGCCCTTTATTTCAGTATGTCTAGGTAATAGAATATTTTATAGATTTTAAACATATGTACAAAATACACACAGTACACAATGCCCGGTACACAGAAAGGTAATGTAGGTAAATGTATTTAACAAACTAAAATGGCAGACAGGTACCCAGCTGCTATACCTACTAATGCCTATTGCTTTCAAATCTATTCTGGATAAAGCTATACTTGCAAGAAGAACAGTGATTTACAGGTGCTCTTCCAGAATAGCTCTTCTCTTGGCTAGAGGGGCAGAAGTTGGGAAACTAATTTCTTAGGGAGTTTGAAAAGAGGGACTATGGCTACTTCCTCTTCCAAGGAAATGTCACCCTTTCATATCATGAAGAAATGTGTAGACAATCTCTCATGTTTGTATGGACTTGTATACACACACACACACACACACACACACACACACACACACACAAATAATCTTCAGGGAATCATGGCATCTTTGAAGCAACGTCAGGGCTGGAAAGATATGGCTAAGTGGTTAGAATTACTTGCCACTCTTGCAGAGGACCTAGGCTGACTTCCATCACCCACATGGCACCTTATAACCATCTATAACTCAAGTTCCAGGAAATCTGACTTCTGTGGGCATTAGGTACAGGCACAGTATATAGACAGACATGCAAGTGAAATGTCCATGCACATAAAAATAAAAACTAATAGTACCTACTGTATCAGATACTACTGATACTACTGGTCTTGGAAGACCAGTTTTTCTTATACACTCTTTGATTAAATTTTCACAATCTTGAAGAATAGTAGTTTATTTGAATTTTTTTTCATGTTTTGAAATAGTGGAATTAAGAGATTTTAATCACTTAATTAAAGTTAAAAGAAAGGCACTTGGACAAAAAAGTAAGACATGCCCCAAAGAATATAGGTGTGAGTGCTTCTCAAAGGACCCATCACCTTATTTGTATTTCAGTCTAGAAAAGTGTGGCTTGAAGTAACTTCCAAAAGATATCTGCTAAGTAGTGGAGCTGGCAATCAGAACCCAGAAATGCCTCTGAACTTCTGACCTAATCACCATTAAAACTGTATTTCAAAGTCTCAGGGGGTGCAATACTGTGTGGAAACTGCCGGGGCTAGATGGAGAAGTTCCTGGAAAAGGAACCATGTTTACCCAATATTCTTTGGGTGGGCACAGACTTAAAATCATCTGAGGGAGGACAATACCTGTAGAGAAATATTTCGCTCCAGAAGTTTTTTAATAGGATTAACTCAATCCTTTCTGCTAAAACCCAATCCCTTTTCTTCTCTCTCATTTTCATGTGGATGGTGAATAGGTACACAGTTCTCTTTCATGAAAAGTCCTAAGAGATGGCGGGTGGGGGCTCTCTCTCTCTCTCTCTCTCTAGCTCTGCTGAGATTATGACTAGGATGCTTCTCCCTCCTGAGGCACTTGGATCTACCCCAAGTTATTAAACCAAGAGGAATGCAGAAAAAAATAGACCATGGAAGACAAGCAGAAAGAAGAATCCCAACCCAAATCAAGGCAGCAAGCTGGAAGAATGCCTGGAATCTCTTGGACCTTAGCAGGTGAAGGTTTTTCCCAACAGGATAAGCAGCAGGCTTCAAGTCTGACATCAACCCTGCTGTGGTGGTCTGGCCATGATCTCTCAAACTGCTATCTTCGGTTTCCATGTGACTGGTTCTAGACTACCTTATTCAGATTGGGGTGGGGGGCTGTGGATTCTGCCACAATGTATTCCCTTTCCACTTTATACTATCTTGCTGGATTTGCTCAAGTTTAGACAACCCAATGAGGGATTGCCAGAGATGGCCAGGGAGCCAGGGAAGAGGATAGTTTTGGCAGAAGGATGTCAAGATACCAAGGCTAGGCCCAGAGTAGCTCTTCTGGGATCTCAATGCCAGATCTAAAGTTCTTTCTTCTTTTCTCCTCATACAAGAGCCAGAGGAACAACTGGGTCTATGGCCATAACACCCTGAATGTGACTGATCTCATCTGATCTCAGAAACTAAACAGGGTCAGGCCCAGTTAGTACTTACATTGTAGAACAACTGAGGCCTAAGGCTGGACACTGAACATGTCTTATTCCTCCCTTTTGTTCTTCATGCATTATTCCACTCTAGGTCCAGAGCATGCTCATTCTTCACTTTGGTTTTCCCTGACCCATCTACCCTATGGATAGGAGAGAGTTAATGGCATGATATGGGCAAGCTATAAATTTCCCATCAGTGTGGAGAGAACAGGATTGTTGGCAGAGAGGGGGCTGGGCTGGGGGGGTGGATCTGGGAAAAAGCCAGGAGGTTGTCTCTAGGTAACAATAAACACTGCAAGCAAGGAGCAGCTGTTACACTTACTCTCTCTGCATCACAATGCTGAAATAACACTAATAAAACAGTGTGCCCAATACACAGGCATACACATATTTAGGGCTAAAGCCCTAGTTGTGCCTTTAGGGCTGCCCTCTACTCCAGAGCAGGGATCTTGATTCCACAGACAGTAGTCCAGGCTTGGGTATTATAGTACAGGGAAGGATGAAGCTGACAAGTGCTTCCTAATCCAAAGGCATTCATGGGTTCAGGTTAGGCTTCGGAGGCTAGAAATACAATTCAGACTGTGATGTTTTAGTGGTAGAAACAATTCAAATTCAGGCATCTGTCAGCTGGGAAGAAAGGAAGATCGGGAAGGAGAAAGAGGAGGAAGGCGCAAATGGAGAGAAATATGTAGGGAGAGATAACTCTGTACCATGTCTGGTAAGACTGGAGGTAGTCAGGTGGCCATGAGTTGAGCTGACTAGTGGGAGATGAAAGAAAAGGGAGCAGAGAAAGGAATCCGGGAAGGAAAAAGATAAAAAAACAGAGGACATGGTATTTCTTCCGGAGCTAAAGTTCCCATATCTGCCTATAAACTCACTGTATATCCAGGCTCTTAATACAAGTTTTATATCCAAGGCAACATGATGTGTTGGTTTAGTTTATACCTAAGCTTTAGTACAGGGTCCCAAAGCTCCTTATACTGCTACGAAGGAGGAAGAGTAAAATTGATCCTATCTTCCTGAATGAAGAACAGTTAATCTGTCTTTCTCCAACTAAAGCCATCCTTGGATTTCCAGGCATAGCTGGGAAGATGACCCTCACTCTGGCTAGAAAACAGACCTTCCAACAATAAAAGGAAGAAAAACAGACAAACAAGAACTCATGATACATCGCCAAACACTTGCCCAACTTTCTCTTCTATGAGGCCAGAAGCCAGGGTGTTTATTATCATGTGCCTGGAATATACTGATATCCAAAGTCCCTACTGTTCTCTTTCCTTGTGAGTCCCAGTCACTAGTGAACTGAGACAGGATGGAGGAAATGCATGTTGCCCATCCAACTAGTGAGAGAGAAGAAAATCAACAACTCTGAACATCTGTAACTGCAGCCATTCCCCAGTCTACATCAATACCTTGTTCAGCAGGTAGTAGTATTTGTCTTTTTTTTTTTCTTTCTTTCTTATTAAATTTTGCTGGGGAAGGAAAGATGGCTCAGTGGTTAAAAGCACCTGCTGCTCTAGGTTCAGTTTCCAGCACCCACATGGTAGCTCATAACCATCTGTTTCAGGGGATCTATTGCTCCTTTCTTGTCTCCATAGTACAGTAAGCGCAGACATACACGTAGGCAACACACACACACACACATATTAAAAAAAGAAATTCTGACAGTAGACATAGTAGTACATGCTTATACTTTTAGCACTTTGGGAGATGAGGCAGGAGGTTTGAAACTTGGAAGTCAGCTAGGGCTACATAATGAGATTCTGTCTCAAGAACAAACAAACAGCACCACCCACCCCTCCCCTTAAAACTTTAGTGTTAGCTGGGTACACTGAGTTCTAGGCAGGCAACTGAGGGATGATAGTAATAGCTGTTTACCAGGAAAACATCTCTTTTTGAAAGTGCCCAGGACGCCTGACTGTCTTGTCACAAATATATGTTTAATGTCCTCTGTGTAGGGCAATGTCTCAGTCTTTCCTTATGAGAAGCCTTACTGGGAAAGCTCAGATTCTCCTGTTTCCTTCTTTCCCATTTCTCCCTTTCTTTTCATAGCTGGGACATCTCCTAATCTAATGAGAGATTTTTTTCATCTACAGAGCTCAGAGTGGGCAGGGCCAGGGCAAAAGAAAACTCTAACAGACTTGATCCCCCTTCCCCTCTGTTGTTTTCATGAACCACCCCCATTGCTGTGAGTCATCAGAACCTTAAGCTCTGCTAAGCTGCCAGCAGCCTTCTTCCTCCCCCTCTTACAGACAGGCAAATATGTACGCAGTAGCAGTAAGCCCCAGTGCCCACCAACTTCCTAGCACAGAACCACTCTATTTTATCCCTAGGAATCCACAACACAGACACAGAGAGGAGTGAGTAAAAGAGTGTGAGACCCTAGTGTGTATTCTGTGTAGAAAGCTAGCTGCCTGCAGTGGAACAGGATCACCAGCCAGGCGAGCTGGGACACTTGGGCATAGAGCCATCAGCATGTGAACAGAAGAAGATGGGGTAAGCTGCTGTTTCAGAAACAGACATCTCCTGCTTCCATCTCTGGCCAATGAGCACCATGGCACTGCCACCTCTGTCAAGTCTCTCTCCTTTCCTTCCTGACTAAGGCTCTGGAAGATACAGGGAGAACCTGTATAACAGCTTTCTAAGTATCAATGTGAAAAGTTCAAATTTCCAGATCTATTCTCAACCCATGAAAAAACTGAAGGGAGAAGAAAGAAAGGAGCCCCATCAGAGTAAAATCTAAATACTAGGCCAATGCTGACTAATCGCAGAAGGTAATAAATTGTGGGTATGCTATATTTTTCTACTACATATATTTAATATCTAAACATTTTCCCACAAAGGGTCTGAGTTTCTTCTGGATTTCATAGCAGGCTTTAGACTTGGGACTTTAGGCTATAGATCTGACACCCTGAGACAACCCTGGACACCTTGGAAGTGGATGGTAGACCTGGCAGAATTAGGAGGGAAAGTAGCTCTATTCCTCAAAGAACATCCAGAATGTAAGGTGACTGCTTTCCTATGCTTCCAAAACCTGGGGTAGGGATGAACCAATTACCAAGATCAATAAAGGGAGTAGGAAGCTTGTATGCAGAAAGTAGATGCCTTTCTTCCTCTGCTTTGTGCTATCTTAAATGCTCTCTATTTCAGACCGGAAAGAACAGATTTGTGGACAGTACTCTTTGAAGAGTAGCCACCTATCCTCAAACAATAGTCACTATGACTTTTCTGCACTATACTGAGCAGCCAGTCCCATGGGTGGAACTATAGGTCTCAGTTCTAAAACATCAACATTATCTTCTCTTCTTCCTCGTCTCCCTGACAGGACAGGTTTTGGCACAGTTTCTTGATACCGACAGCCCTGAGGCACTTGGATGCAGGATGGGGCCTAGAAAGATTTTTTTCCAGACTGTCCTAGGGGAATATGAGGGCCTCTCACCCTGTCTGTGAGTAACAGACCATGACAGCCCCTGACAGTCCAAGGCAGATCAGAATAAGGTTGGAAGCTGCAGAGGCAGATTCCGCTTTTCTCAAGGGCCTGGGGGGTAGAAACAGGTTACTAAAATAGACGACAGTTCTATGAGTGGAAGGGAAGTAAGGATGAGAGCTAGAGAGCGTGGTAAATTCTATTGATACTGCCTTTTAACCCTTCTCCACCCCAGTTTAGCCTCATGAAACAGAGATCAAAGAATGTTGAAGATTTTGAGAAAAGAGGGAAATGTTGAGAAATGCCACCTTTGGCAACCTGGTAGGAAATCCCTCCATTACCTTCATTCATCCTTCTCTCCCTGGTCCTAGCATATAAACAATGAAGGAAGTAAGGGGATGGGGATATAGACAACTGGAAATGTGCCCCTCTCTCCAGGATACACCATCACTGTAAGAACCAGAAGTGACCTAACACTCTAGAGCCAGGATACTACATGGATCCAGGAACATTCCTAGCTTAGTTTACAGGGCCTTGCATTTGACCACTGTCTCTATTGTAGTAATGGGATAAGGGGTGTAAACTACTTCCAATGCTTTTATTATAGCATGGAAACATGGTAAGATTTCAACTAAAATTTTTTAGTCTTACTTGGGAGATTTGCCTTTTGGTTAAGTAGTTAAGGTAGCTGAAGCATTTCTTTCCCTTAGACCTTAAAAAATGGCAGAATTCTACAGAGAGGGGCTGAAGGATAGAGACCTCTGGAACAGGCCACACAAATGGGATGTTCCCCCATTGTGTCTCCTATAAACTCTATCTACTGGCTTTCCTAAACTGCTCCAACACTCAGGAGACAGTGCCATGAGACTTCAGGCAGGAGGACAGAATACCCCACTTATGTTTTCATTTCTTCCTTCCTTACCTACATAGTCTTGCCCCATGCTCCCAGAACTCTGCAAATCCAGAGCATAAAGCAACTTCAGGGCAGGATTCAACTGGTTCCTCCTCTCTGGGTCTTGGCTTCCACGTCTGTATAAACGAAGGAGTCAGACAAGATGAGCTCCAAGTTCCCTTCTTTATAACATTAATGTTCTAAGATTCAGATCGAAACACATCAGATCTCATTTGGGTACCCTTTTGCATGTACCTACTATGACACATATTTCCTACAGAAATGGCCCCAAACTTGGCCCTTTTCAGATTTCCTCTACCACAGCCCCAGGTCCATGGTTCCTAGTCCTCTCTCTTCAGGGACTTAAGAGTTGTACCCCACACCCCTTCCATAATATTATACTGAGATCAGCCCATTTAGTCAAAACTGCAGGAACAAGAACACAGTCTTACCTACTATTCTGGCTGGAAATTTAGGCTGCAGACCTGAGTCAGTCAGCATGATTCCATCTCTTTTGGAGGTCCTGGCAGTTGGGGGGGGGGAAATCCTGGCACCTATCCCCAGTGCCTCCCCTTCTCCTCCACCTCGCTATTCTCCATGCCAGAACGCAAAGTGGCCAGTGATTGATGGGCTCGGGTTCCTGGTAACCGCACCCAGTGGCCCAATCCTCCTCCCTTATCCAATCCCTCCCCTGTCCCTATTCAGAGATCAGATTGTCTCATGTTGGTCCCTGAGGTCCCATTAATTAAAAATACATCCAATTAAATGGCAGGTGAAAACGTGCTATTGGCGCTCTACACCCCCCTGCCCCAGCTTGGTCTTTCCACCCCCACCCCCCTTTTAAGGCTCAGCTGTGCTTTGAGCTGAGAAAAAAAAAAAGATGTGGGAGAGGGAGAGAGTAGAGGAAGACATAGGGTAGGAGTATGACATGGGGGTGTGCTTGAACCTCTGCCAGGATAGCATGTGCCAGTCTGGGAGGGTGAGGGTGGCACCAAGCCCTGATGTCTAATTTTTAGAGGTGTGAGTAGGTTAAGTCAGCTGGGCACCCACCTCCATTTCTCTTAAAGGAGCAGAGGGTAGTTAGAGTGTGTGGCTAGCTGAACTGTCCTGCTTCTGGCTTGATAGGCAAGGATCAAAAGTATAAATGGCAGAGGGATCACTGGAGTGGGTAAGATGTTCAGGGGTAGGAAGGGTCTGATTCATTTGGCATACCTACCTCTGCTGTTCCCCAAACTAGCAAGATAAAGAGCTAGAACCCAGGTGGCAAGGCATGGTGACACTCTGGAACTCAGCTATGCCTACCCTTGCCTACAAAAAAGCTAAGAGAAAAATGGGAGAGGAGGGAAGGAGCCATAATTTGGGTGGGAGCAGATAGGACAGATAGGATTAAATATACACAGATGGATGTTCATGTGGACACCATGCCCCTGAGCACCTTAAGCTCCAAGGGACCTGTCCTATTGACTCTTTCTGTAAGCAAAAAGCAGCAGCAGTAGCATCACGTCGCTGTAGCCCAGCTGTTTAGTAGGCTGTCCACAGTGTTTCTCCATCAGAGTCACTGATTGATCTCACTTTCTTCCATTTTATGGAGTCCTAGCATGTGCCACCAACCCAAGGTCTTCCTCTGGCCTCAAGTGATACAAGTCTAATGGACACTGAGGACTGTTAGGAGAGGACTAGGAAAGGAGTGACTAAGGGTAGCACTCAGAATCAGGCATGAGCGAGGGTGCCAACTCAGGGTTTCGGCCTGGCTGCCTTGGCAGCCTCAGCACCTCCTCACTTCACTTTAACGCTAATTGGAGATTTTAATCTGCACTGCTGCTCTGCTCGGGGTGCTGGGGGGAGCACCAGCTGTGCAGTAATTCCAGCAGCACCGACTGTTTAATCAAGCTGTCCTCCTGGGGAGGGGCCTTCAGGCATGGGGGAAGGAGAAGGAGGAAGACCCTGTCATCTCTCTGAGCCTGTTCATTCTGACTGAGTATAAACTGAGGGCTCCTCAGTCCCACAGGACCCCAAGCCACTTGGCATGCCCAGAAGAGTCATGACATGGCACATGAAGCTTATAGCCAAAGCAGTCCCCACCATGCTGTTTTCGGATACATTTTTTTTCTTTTCCCCCCCTTTTTTTTTTTTTTTTTGGCTTAGAGCTCTCTGGAGTCCTGGGAGTGGTTTACTCAACAAGACACAAAGATTTCTTAAACTTGAATTCTGTAGGTTTGTGTTGGGGGGTGGGGTGGGTGCTGTCAGGAGAAGAGATGAAGTAACCCACTTTCTTATACTCCATTTTCTCACAAAGACACTTTCCTTTGAATACTCGAAGAAAACCGTTTCCCTTCTGAAACCATCGAACCCCACCCTCCTGGACTGGAACTCAACATCTCAGGGACATGGGGACAGTGGGTTGGACAACTGGAGCCAGGTATACCTTGAAGAGATAGCACCTGGGACTTAAGTTCAGCTGGATACCCACTAAATCAGCAGGCCTGAAGGACTAAGTATTTAGGCCTCAGGCCATTTTAGAGGAATAACAAGTGGTATCAGTTATTTTTCTGGCTTCTAGGCCAGGTTCTCTGGCTCTCTGGGAGTGTTTCTGATCCGTTCCCTGGAAAGAGTACCCTCATCCATCTGTTTCCTAAGGGGCTTGGATTTTAATTGGCCAGCAGTGCCCTCGTGTGGTATAAATCAGGACTGCAGTTGCCCCACTGCCTTGAGAAATAAGGTAGCCTGGCTGACAGACAAGATGTAAATGTTGGCATTCTCTATGCCATCAAGGAAGTTCATGGGTATGTACAACCTGACTACTTCCTGAGACACTTCCTGCTTTCTAACATCCGCTTTATCTCTCTTACCCACTCTGACACACATGCTTCTAGGAAACAACACCTGACTCATCAAGCACTTATCTGGACCTGCTGCTTTGGCTATCTGGGTTGCAGAGATGAGAAACACTGCTGAGAGAAAAGTCAGAAAGTCAAAAGGATAAGGCAGTGAGTGTCACCTCTAGCAACCAGGAGGCAGGAAGATGCTCTAACCCCCTGATAATTCTCCATAGGGCCCAGAATAAAGCTGACATCATACTTAAAAGAGTAACAGTGGTTGACTCTACCCAAAAGCTATTCTTTTTCCACTCCTTGGGATATGTGGGTGTTAGGGACAGAGGCAAGAGGCTAGTCCTAAGGAACAGATACTAGATCAACACTCTCAAAAAATCCATGTATTTTTCAGGTTAAGCCTTCAGAATTTCAGCTTTCAAGAGAAAGGCTATGTGTTACTGGATCATTCTGTAGTATCGAAGCCTGTCTGTTTCCCAGTCCTTTCACATACCTGCTAAACAGAAGGGAAGCAGCTCTAAGCTACGGAAAAAGGGATGGACACCAGACGAACATTAAAAGGGCACCTCCAAAGGACTTGGAAATTACTGGGAAAAAGAGCTGAGTCACAAATGCCTTCCATTTTTGGAGACACTGAACAACAAAAATATACCTTGAGGAGCTAGATGTAGAACCTATAGTCCCAGTTCATATGAGAAGCAGGGAAAGAAACAAACACAAGAGACAGAGACAGAGCTACAGGCCATCATTTGCGAGGTGAGTGAAGCAGCATACCTAGCAGGGAAGGAAGGTGGAGGTGCTGGCTCTGGGTAACGAGATAGAGGTGCAAGCCTCTACTTCTGGTGTCTCATACAGTGTTTGGATAGGTGGAATTTTCCACTGAACCTAGAAAGAAGGCAGTGAAGCTCATTAGAGACAAGGAGAAGAGATAGTATTGTCCTATCTTGAAATAGAAAACAAAACAAAACTTTAGGCAAAAGTGTTTTGTGTATGAAAGGGTATGGGCAAGGGAGATATTCATCCTAAAGGAGGACGAAAGTAACTGAATAACTCCTGTGAGAGGTATATCTATCTGTTAACACAGGAATGAAGTAGCTGCTGCTGTTAGAGAGAGCTCAACCATTCTAGCTGGAGAGAGTTTATTAACTACGAGATAGGATATCAGAATGGGGCCAAATAAAAACTCTGGACATTAGTTTGGGGATTTCGGGGAAGGATAAGGTAATGCCATTACCACAAGTGGGGTGCTACTTCATGTACAATCAAGACAGTGGCTTCTGATTGGCTTTAAGTCCCTACCTGGCTTCAAGTATTGTGGATGAGACTGTTTGAGAGGTTCTGGATGCAAGGTAACTGATGGGATGTCCCCAAGTTCTTCAAAGGCCATCCCTGCTGCTGCTATCTGTAAAGAAAAATAAGAAGCTACATCAGATACAAGACATGGGACCAGAGCAAAGAGGGTCTTTGGTTATGCGTAGATTATAGTGTTGACAGCTACCAGTAACAGCATGATGGTTGCTGCTTCTCCATGCTTTTCCAATTCCCTTAGACCTGAATTCCCCCAAGGTGGCACATAATTCTTAATAATTCTTCCAGAGAAAAACTGACTGTTCCAGATTCCTACCTCTGAAACACTAGCTCCTAGGCTGGTCAGTGGAGAACCATGGCCCTGATTCTTAAGATGTATGTTGGAAATTTTAATAGGACAAAAGCTGTGAAAAACAGAGATACTATAAAGAGCAAGGCATGCTAGTGTTAATACAAGGTTAATGCAAGATTCTAACTTAGAAGAGGCAACATAACTTTAGACCAGACCACCAGCTTGGATCTGAGGTTCTCTTAACCATCAAATCTTCTTGAAGAGGAGTTCTGAGCCAGAAAATGGCCTTAGTTATGAAATAGAAAGGTGGGCAGAAGTAGATTTGTTGCAATTTGGGCAACTAGGTCTATTGTGCATTTCCTTTGCAGGAACAAAGTCTTTGCATGGAAATCAACCACATATTCCTCTATTCTTCCAACTATAGTGCAATGGACTGATTACAAATATACACACTGGGGTCTGTCCCTTTGTTATCCACAGACAATATCCAGTTGGCAGATCCCATAACACAGACCATAACTATCTCCAAGTTGTTCAGTGTTTTGCTGCTTTCTTCAGAATTTCCTTTTATGCTACTAACAGGCCTCCAATTGTTTTATGTCCAGAGAAAGCAAGCATAAGAAAGTGTAGTAGACCTAGTTCCAGGATAAGATAGCTTATAATACCTGTCCCATAGGACAGCCCCACCTGATAAGCTTATTTTCGGTTCTTACCACTCTGCAACACTTCTTCCTTATGCACAGCCCAAAAATACCAAATACTGCTTCCCCAACTCCACAAATAAGAGAAAGGTAGGTCCCCACCAACTCTCTTGAATTTCTATATCCCCTTAAGTGATACTCCCTCCAGCCTTGCCTTCAAGTGCTCTCTCTCTCTCCATTTGGACTCTTTCTGACATAACTTTATTATCATGACAAAGAGCCTAAGTTGAGATTTAGTATGAATTTTTCACATTGCCTCTGAGGAAGTTTTCCTAGTATCAGTCCTCCCCTAGTTTGTGGCTAAGGATTCTTTGAAAACATGGGGTAACTCTAAGGGCATTAGGATCTTTGGCTATGGCTACCACTTTCTTCCCAATAAATTAGTTATTATATTTTAAAAATATTTATAAAATTTGTATGCCATTCTTTTTAAAAATCACATTATTTATTATATGTGTGACTGGTGTCTGTGCCAGTGTGTTTGTGGTCAGAGAACAACTTGCAGGTGTTAGTTCTCTCCATTATGTGGGTCCTAGGTATAGATCTCAATTTACCAGGCTAGGTACCTTTACAAGCCGAGCTATCTAACTAGCCCTGAATGAGTCTAATTCTTTAAGACTGGGTCTCACTATGTAGCCTTGACTGTCCTCAATATCTGTTTATCTCCATCTACTGATCCCAGGGGGTTAAAGGTGTTACTACACTTGGTCACTAAGAAATTATTCTTGAGTAATATATAATGTGGTTTCCTACTAATAACTTTAAATCTGTTTTTCCTCAACTTCTGTCTCTCCCCCTTCAGAATCTGCTTTTTTCCTTCTTAAAGTAGCCTTAGGTTATTAGGAACAGGCACTCTAAAAGTTGAGGGCTTAATACTTATTCATGTAGATTAATACTCTGCCTCTGGAAGTTAGTCCTAGATAGCTCAACAGTCTTATTGAATGACTGGACAACAAAGTCCTTTAAGCTTCGGTATCTTGCTTTTAAAAGAGTCTGGATTATATGACCCCTTTTCCAGCTCTGGATATCTATGATTCAGTAAGGTCTAAGACCCAAATGTCCCTCCCTCCCCTGTGATATTCCGGCCTGCCACCCTTCTCTATGCCACTGTAGAAAGCAGTACCCCTGTAGTATATGCCTTTCTAGTGTACTTTGATTAAAGTGGCAAATGAGTTCTTCTAAATGCTAAGCTCTTTCCTCCTAAGAGGAAAAGTTAGGAAGGGATCTAACTCTGATCTTGATAAAGCAAGTAGACTGTCTCTCCCCACTCTCAGATTGCCATACTGAACACATACTTGACTTTGCCCTAAGGAACCCTATATAGGAAGCCTGTATATGTAATGGCTGCTAGTCCAACGTAACTGAATGTATATGGGAAGGATTTGTAAATACACCCACAGCAGACATAAATATCAAATCCTACAGATTCCTGTTTTCTCCTACTTCGTGCCTGTACATGCCTACAAGAAACCTCAGTAAGAGGGGGATATAGAAATCTAGCCTTCTTTTCCCCCAAAGTCAGAAAGAAAAAGACAGTGAGACAAGAGCTACTTGGCTTCCTATAAATTGTTTTGTCCTTCCTCACAGCTGCAATCAGAAGCTAAGGGCTCCCGCAGGCCTTGTTCTGATCTGCTGCAGGCGATGGAGGGTTTTTGAAACGAAGAGGACTTGGCTGCAGCCCCGATTCAGCTGCCGTTGGGGCTGGCTAATGGGCTCATTCGGAAAGACCCCTGCCTGCTGCACTAAAGAGTCCCCGGCCGATCCCCTCCCCAGTCCCAACCCAATTAATAAATGGGGGCTCCCACTTTATGGCTCTGGGAGCAGGAACCAGATATACAAATGAGCCCCAGGGAGGGACAGAAAAAGGCCTTCCAAGAATCAAGCCAGAGGATTGTGCTTCCACAGGCACACCACTGCCACAGGCTAGTCATTTCCCATCTTTAATGCATAAAAGGGGAAGAAACCAAAAACAAACAAAAACCATCAACCAACTAAAAATCACCTCTATATTCTTTCCCAGATAGAGGATAAGCTAGCAGTTTTGATGTCTTTCCCAGGATCAGACTTCTTGCTGGTTCTCCAAACTGAAAATGCTTGGGACAGGTTCTGGGGGCATATGGACACAATGCATGCTCCAGTCCTCCTTTGGTAGGGCTTGCTCCTATTTTCTTCAACACTGGACAAAGGTACACTGCATGTGGCTAACAAGCACTTGCTTCTTAAAAACAAAGCAGCCACCTATCACCTAACTTTCACCATCAATCAGCTCAACTGTGTCCTGAGATCCTCATCTGCAACGCATCTTTTAGCCTCCCCAACCCACACACACATTCAAACCCATGCTGTCAGCAGGCCTAACTCCTGTGAACTCCCCTCCTTTCTTTGGATTCCCCTGGTCTCACTCTAGTGATAGTCTTTATTGACTTAAGTCTGGGCAAGAACAGCATCCTCAAGAATTGTTCTCTTAGCAGGGATCATTTTTATCCCACTCCCACTGCTCACTTACTATTTAAGCAAACTTCAGATCCTAATTCAGGCCACTAAGATTGGTTCTCCAACTTCATTTCTTAATACACCTTTCCTGTTCCATTCTAGCCAGTCAACTGACTGCCCTGTGCTTAGAACATACATAGCCGTCTTGTTTCCTCCTATTTTAGGCCCATGATGCTAGTGAGAAGCTCCTTTTTAATGGGGCACAGAACCCAAGTCTTATCTCTCCCAAAAGTCCCAGAGAGAAAGATAACAAGACAGGAGATACTTGGGTCCCTAAAACTACTTGGGGGCTGTGTATTGTGTTCTGTCATCTTTACTTTCAAAGTCATTCTAATTAACACAGCCTTTTCTGGTTATTTTTTTGCTTTGGCTTCTTGTTGGGATTACATTTATAACCTGCACGTCCATGTACAGACTTATAAAATACAGATTCTTAATCAGCACATGCCCATAATCTCCAAACTCTCAAAGCAAAATTGAGGCCATCCTGGATTAGTTTTGAGGCCAATCTGTAAGACTGTCTTGAACAAAAAAGGCACAGCAGACTAAACAAAAAATATCAATTTCTCATACCTCAGCCAAGTGTAAGACTCACTTTCCTAAACTTGAGACCCTCTCTCAGTTTCTGCATGTTCTGTATATAGGACACGACTTAACTAAGGATACTGGGTCTTCTCAATGATGGGGTTCTCATGGCATAACTCTCTGCATACAATATCCTATTCTGTCAATTTTCAGGTTGTCACCTGCTCCAAAGGACATCTAGTCTTTCCAATATTACAAATTCAGGCAAGGTGGTGGTGGCACACACCTTTAACCACAACATTTGGGAGGTAGAAATAGGTAGATCCCCGAGTGTCAGACCGGCCTGGTCTACACAGTTCCAGGAGAGCCAGGGATACATAGAAACCCTGTCTTGAAAAACTAAACAAAAATTTTTTTTAAATTACAAAATAATTTTCAAGATTGGAAAGATTTAAAAATAAAAAATAAGGGCTGGAGAGATGGCTCAGTAGTTAAGAGCACTGACTGCTCTTCCAGAGAACATGTGTTTGATTCCAGGTAGCTACAAGATAGCTCAAAACTGCCTTGTGATTTGTTTCAGGGGATCTCATGCCCTCTTCTGGCCACACAGCAGGCAATGAGCACCACACTACACACATGGTACAGACATACATATAGGCAAAATACTCATACATACATTTTAAAAAATTATCTTGGGGCTGGAGAGATGACTCAGCAGTTTAGAGCACTGGCTGTTCTTCTGGATGTCCTGAGTTCAATTCCCAGCAACCACATGGTGGCTCACAACCATCTGTAATGGGATCTGGTGCCCTCTTCTGGTCTGAAGACAGCTACAGTGTACTTATATACATAAAATAAACAAATCTTTTAAATAATTGTATAAAAAATTATCTCCTAGACATGGGTCTAATTCCCAGCACCCACATGGTAGCTCAAACTGTAACCTCAGTTTCAGGTGATCCAATACTCTCATGCAAACATACACGTAGACAAAACACAATGCACATAAAATAAAATAAAAAAATAACCTCCTTGATTTAGACTTTCTTTAAGGTCACTTTAAGAAAAAAAAATACATAAAAAAAAATTCTCAGGGTGTGGTGTTGCCCCTATTAATCCCAGTGTTTGGGAAGGAGAAGCAGCATTCTATGTTAGATCTAAACAGCTAGAGCTACACAGTGAGATTATGTCTCAAAACAAAAAAAACAAAAACCTATCCCAGACTAGCCTTGAATTCATTATGGAGCTGAGGATGGCCTTAAACCCCTGACCCTTCTGCCTCTCTCTATTTTCGAAGTCTGTGATTATAGGCAAGTTTAACCACCCTATTTAGGCCCTATTTCCTACTATAGCTACAGTCAATCCCATATTCCCAGACAATAATCTGAATTTCTAGATTAAAAATTAATCCCGATGCCTCTGACATCATTTTAGAATAGTGAAGTTATGTGTTCCTTTAATTCCCCAGTGATTATTTCCTTAGTCTAACCTCATTCTAATATGCTTTCTTTACTTCCTCCTTATGGTTAGAAAGGAAAAAGTAATCTACTATTCCCCTTATCTCTTTTATACAGTTAATAATCTTCAGAGAAATTTGCCTTTAATTCCTTTTAACCTCTGGCTTCAAGGTGCCCAAGAATTAAGATACCAAAAGCAGTGGTGTGATGGTGCACACCTTTAATCCCAGTACTTGGGAGGCAGAGTTTAAGATCAAATGGGTCAACATTATGGGTTCCGGGCCTGATAGGACTACACAGTGAGTCTCCTTTACATATATACTAAATGCAAAGCATCTAGCACAATGCCTAACATGTAGTAGGTATCTTAACATGAATTCCCTTTTCCTTAATTCTTTCTCCCAACAACACAGGTTTCTCGACTTCCTGGGTTTGTGTTTTCATTTGTCAAGTTAGCAATGAAATAATCAAGCCTGTAGCTCATGCATTCTGCTTTTCTATGCACTGCTTATCTAAACAAAGAGGAAACTAAACAATGCGAAGGGCTGATCTAACATATATAAAATCATTTGCAATTTTAAAACTTGTATTAGGTGTGGTGGCTCAAGCCTTTAATCCTAGCCCTTGGGAGGCAGAGGCAAGCGAAGCTCTGTGTGCTCCATACCAGCCTGGTCTACAGCTGGGGCTACAGAGACACTGTCTCAAAAGTAAAAAGAACCAAAGAACCCAAATCAACCAACTAACCAACAATAACAAAAAAACACAAATATTTTTAACTTTTAGCACTTTACTTCCTTATTACTTGAACTATGTAAACAGCATTCCTATGCAAATGTCACATATTAGTTATCTGCTTAATACTTTTTGTTTAGAGGACAGGCGTGGTGAATTTAATCCCTGCATTCCAGAGGTAGGTTTATCTTTGTGAGTTCAAGGCCACACTGGACTATACAGTGAGTTTCATGGAAAGCCAGTTACATGGTGAGACCCTGTCTCAAATAACATAATAATGCATTTTTTTTTTCTGATGTTCTTTAGATTCCCTGAAGAACTGTCTTTAAGATAATCAATAGTTTAATAGTCTGGGGTTCTAGGCCCATCCTCTAGCCCTAAAGGTACTAGTATGACTAAGGGAAACTCTTTAACACAACTACCCTCATGGGACCACCCTAAAATAAATTGTGAAGCTCTAAAGCAAACACTCCCTAAATTTTATTAACCGAATCACAATTTTCTTTTCTCATAAACCACTGCTAGGAAGCTGTAGTAGCTTTCCCTTCCTGCCCTATTTCTGCTACCACCTCCTTATACTGTTTTTTTTTTTTTTTTTTTAAAAAAAAAAAAAAAAAAAAACAAGGCCTTTGAATCTTAATTGAAGTTGTAAACACCAGTCAGTCTGAAGCAAATCTAAATTTCCTGAATTAAATTTAGGGGTACCAAGTTCCTAAGCATCTGTTAAGTCTTTGAATTCAATCTTTTTATCCATAACTGAACAAACTAAAACTTGTATTAGCCAGGTATAGAGTGCTGCCTCACAGCAATTTCTATGTTCTAAAGTTCTGAGACAGCCCTTTAGGTAGAGAAAAAACCCTCCAAGACTCAAGACTTTCATTTAAGCACTGACTGACTGCTATTTGCCTTTAAAAGCACTTTCAAACCGCCTCTTTCAGGGATAGTTTAGTTTAAATACTTTGTATACCTGTAAAATAATCAACTAGAATTTAAGATCTAGACACCAAAATAATTCATTTTTGGAAGTGAAGAGATGGCTCAGAGTTAAAGAGCATGTTACTCTTCCAGAAGACTTGAGTTCAGTTTCCATTACTCATATTTTGTGACCCATAACTGCTTATAATTTCAGCTACAGGGGATCAGATACCTACTTTTGGTGTTCCTGGGCAGTTACCTGCACACAATATGGTGTGTATGCACACAGATAAATAATAAATCTTTAAAAACCCATGTATTTCCAAGTTCTAAGGACACATCTAAGTGTACCTTATGCCTATATCCCTACTTCAGAGAAGTATGCTGAAGCTGAGGACTGAGAATAGGAAAGCTTTACCAACAATTATTCATTTAAAGATTTTGAAAGACTAACTTCATATCAATCAGTCTCAGTATTGGATGGCTAATTTTTGAAATAAGAGATATGAAAGCAACTTAGTGGCCAAAACACTTTGATACCCAAGTGGTGATAACCACCAGAGCATCAAAACAGCCTGTATATGCTTTCTGCTTCATATTATGATGATCTTCTCATCAACCTTTATTCCCTATATACATTGTTTGCAAATGAACTTAGAAATGTCACCATCAGTAGCAACACCCCTACTGCAGGTAGGAAGAGGGAGAAGATGAAGAGGTTAAAGTTCAGAGTGGAAGTAGGAATACTGGAACAACACAGAAATTCCCAACATACTTTGACAGTAACAAAGTATGCTCTTTACCTCCCACTCCAAAAGTTAAATGTCCAGATTTTGTTCTCTGAATTGCCTGTAAAAATGTTCAAACTATGAAACATAATAATACTAAATACCCAGCTAAGTCAAGTCATCAGTAATTATGGTAGATTTAAACCATCCTAGTAGGATCCTGAGTAGGACAAAAAAGAGGGAAAGGTGAGAAGCAAGAAAATGAAAGGAGGTGGGTAGGTAGGGAAGTGACAGCACAGTGAGGAGAGGTAGGACAGACAGTACCAACAATCCCTACAGGAGTCTTCCAACCTGGATTGGAGAAATCTTCTACTTATCTGGAGTAGTCCTAAGGCTGTAGAAACACTTTTGGAGGTGTTTCTGCACATGAGAAAACCTAGCCAGACAATAAAAACCAACCAGTGTCCAGAAATCCTCATTATACCCTTCAAGCCAACTAAGACTCAGCAGATCTGCCTCTCTCTTGAAATAGTAGGAAAGTTCTTCACTAAGGAGCTCCTTGTTCTTATTCTACCTAGCCCTCCAGAATTACTAAACTATGAAGAGAGAAGTCATTCAATAACTTTAACAAGTTCAGGTGGGGAGCAGAAGCAGTCTACCAAGAACATTGTTTGCACACTACAGACATTAGCCTTTTAAAATTAATGTGTGTATCCGGGAAAAGAGTATTAAAGAAATCTGTTTACTGAAAAGGAAATAACTTTGTGTATGAAGAGGAAAAAAAATAAGCTAGATAACTCCTCAGTCTTTAGACTCAGGATTAAGACAGCTATTGTTATAAAGTGGAAATTCTGGTAGCTTGAAATTCATACCTAGTCACTAACATGCAATGTATAATGCCCTAAAACAAATGTACTGTCTCTGGAGAAACCAGTATCAAGACTCATGGAACTGGAACCATCTTGAGCTCTCCATTATACTTCAGGGTTAAAAAGTGTACGATTTTGCTCACAGGCAGGGGACACGAAAAATGGAGAACTTAGTCCAGGTCAGCAACCCATAGCAGCAGCTTTTTAATCCTTCATTTTCCATATCCTGGGTAACCGCTTAACTTGCTCATCTCATATACAAAGTTGAGACATTTTCCCTTTCTCCTAATAGGTTTTGTCTTCCTAGCTAGATTGCAGTACACATTTGTCAAAAACTCCTCAGTGCTTTAAGCCATAAAATAAACAAAAACAATTCTCCCCTCTGGTAGAGTTGTTAAAGATTTTAGGAATACCACACACTTTGAACAACTCTACATCACTTCTTGGCTTAGTACAGTGTGAAGAAATCTCAAAGGGAGCTGAGTACATCAATCCCCATGCCGAACCTCTTCTGTAACATTGTGGAAACCAGACTGGGTGGAATGGTGGGGAACCTGGTTTTAGAGTATCTTTTGGGTCTAAATAGCTTCTTCCCAACTTCTTTTGATGACTGTTGAGCTCAAACCCACTTACCTCTCCTGCCAGGAGGAGTCAGTCAGGGTACATGAAGCTCAACTCTTGATGGTTTCACACAATCCGTTTGCTACGTTTTTCTTTTTAAAATCATATTCTCATGTATTTCCCTAACTCAATTTTTTCCATCCATCCTAACTCAATTTTTAATTCTTTACTCCCTACTCTAACGTTTTCAAGTACCTCTTCAAACCCTGAGAAATTTTCTTTTGTTTTAATAGCTTATGAGTCTACAGCATTTCCGAAATAGAGAACCCATAAGATAAAGGAAAAAATGTCCTTCATACATGATTAGATATTCTCAAAGGGTACAGAAATTAGAAGTAAATGCAATGCAGCAAAAGTGGTATATTAACAGGAAATATTTAATTTTCCAATCTCCACTTTCCATCTTTATAAACTGAAAGAAAAAATTTAATATATTACAAAATATCTGTACATAGACAAAGTACACCCAATGGGGGTCAAAAACAAGAGAGAGAAAGGAATACAGTGTCAGAAACCTATAAATCAGGAAGAATGAGGTGGCAACTGACACTTTCCCAATGCACCATTCTCTCTCAAAACCTGCTGGTAACCACACACACACACACACACACACACACACACACACACACACACACACACACACACACGTACGTTGGGTATGCTTATAGCATAAGCTAACAAAAAAATCCTACATACAAATTTGTGCTGACCGCCCTGGTTTTAAATACATAGATTTGATGTTATTGGAGAATCCTCATCCCTATAGACAGATTAAAAACAAAAAAACAAAAAAACTAAAACAGGTTAAGCAAATCTGCTTTTAAAACCACATACAAAAAAACAAAAACAACAAACAAACAAACAACCCAATATGGTCAAGCCAGTTCTGCTTCTTAATCTCTTCGTGAAGAGAATCAGATATCAAATCTGCCCAAAATAATATCACAATAGTTAAAACTCAAACCACTTTTGAATGCAATTAACTAGATTTCTACTTTTCAGGTTGAAATTAAGCCAAATTTTTACTTCCATTATGTTCACAGATAATATAGCTGAAAAAAAAATGACCAAATACCCTTTTTCCTCCACAGATTTCAGGATATATGAATGAGTTTTTTCTCTGCTTTCAGAAGTAGTCAAAATTATTATAAAAATACTTTTTAAAGGCTAGACTCCCAAAGTGGGGTGGGCGTAATGGGACTATACATACATATACACACACATTCACATACACTCACTCCCCTTCCCTAGCAGGAACAGGGGAATGGAAGCTTACATAAATTATTTAGACTATTTGGCATAATTAAAAATATAGTGTGTCAGAGGGGAAGGGAAAACATTATTGATGAATGTTGATAACCAAAATACAATGAAAATATATAGAGAAACTTATTCCTATTTGATGGGAAAACAATTCTTTTTCACTGAACAGATACTTAAGCTCAGTTTCTTTAATCAAAAATAGGAGACTGGGGCCCAATACCTTACATTAAAATATTCAAAATAAGGCCCACGTCTGAGGATTAACTAGTCAGGAGACTGGAGGTACAGATAAACCTTAATGCAGTCTATGGATAGCATGTCAGTGTGCCTAGGATATTTAATCAGACATCCTGGCATAGAAAGCTATCAAAGCCAAATGGCTAGAAGGGTCACTTACTATTAGTGTTTGGCCCATGACAAAGCCAGACCAAAACCAGAAAATAAAGAAATATACATACTGGTATCTATTCAATAACTAACTTTTTATGTAGCTGAAGAGGGCTCTTTCACCTCTAAATTTTCAAAAAAATTAATATACCTTTCTAAATATATTTTTAACATAAGAACTTGGTATCAAAACATGAAATTTCACATGAGCTTTCTGAAAACTATTCTCCGGAGATGGTGAAATATGTTTGCCTTTATAAAAGTGACCTTAACCTACGTTTCACAAACACCTAAATCTGTGATTATATGACATGTCTGTTTTTAAAATACTCAGATTCTGATACCCAGAAATGAAAGCCATGAGAAGCCTGTGAAGTTACCCCACTCTGAAATCCTTCCTCCTGTCCATTTCCTGTTTTGCAAAGGCAAAGTTTTTATCAGGAAGTCATACCTCACATCCTTTACCACAACCAAAATGATCCCTGTAAGAAATGGTCGGATATACATGCTCAGACGTATACTTGTCAATACTGTTCTTTCTCATGAACCCTGTTTAAAATTTTCTTCTTTAAAGGTATCAGGAATTGATATATCTTCAGATATATACCCTAAACTAAGTTATGTGTCCATGTATTTTCAGAATTTTCCTCTGACAATGACAAGGCTCTGTTTGAAAGGCTTTTTTTTTTTTAAACGCAAAAATATTCATGTAAACAACATGCTTACTGATCTCATCACCCCTCTAGTTATGGAGGCGTCATCTCTAACCACAGCTCAGCAGCAATGTCCTATGCTGTCCATTTACAAATCAACTTCCCCATCAGAACGTGGCTTAAAACAAAACAAAAACTTTAGAATTGAAGAGTTACGGAGAACAATGTAGGAGTTTGAATTTCCTTTCCTTTATTTAAAAAAAATAAAATAAAAAGGAAGGGGAGAGAATGAGAGAGAGAATGAGAATAAAAGAAATGGGAGAAAGCATTGTTCCAGGTTCTCAGGCATCTCTACTATGTGTTTTTTTTCCCAAACAAATGCCTCAAAAAGATAGGAGTGAACACACAAGGAGGGAAGGAAGAAAAAGAAAAGGGGGACAAGGAGAAGGAAAAAGTAAACAAGCAAAAATCAAAGACTGGGTAAAGTCTTCCTACTTGCCCAAGAATGCCGCAGTTTACAGCCTGCTGTATGTGCAGGGAAGAGGGCAATAATTTTGTCAAAATTGAGCAAACTTAAAGATGATTTATTTGGAAAAAGGTATGTACAAGATGCTCAATGGGGTAGAGGGAGTGCTCACTGAAGCAAAAATATGAGATGGTAGAGAGGAAGGGAACATTTAAACCAGCCAGTCCACTGTTACCCTTCTAGCAAAGGCCTAAGAGGATCTCAGACCTTGTGAACACTATTCTCTTTAATGGGGGGCAGGGAGGGTTTGGGTGAGAACTAAATAAAAATTCAAAAGAAACTATATATATATATATATATACATACACACACACACACATACACACAGAGGAAAAAAAAAACAAAAATAAAAGAAACAACAAACTTGTAAAAACCAAAGCCTCTCCAGAGCCATCTCAAAACAAAATAGTTCTCTCCTGCTAAAGTGCAGGCAATGAGCTAATGCAACAATTATTTTTCAATTGAATGTGTCTTTTTCTCCATATTTTCTACTATAGCTCCTATACAGAGCGGAAGTAAATATTCTGGCTATTGCCCATTTTGGAAGAATTGGTGCCAACATCTTTGACTCGCCTGCTAGCAGCAAGTGAGCAAGGAAAACAACAGACAGCATTGCAGTAGCCAAATGCAAGATGATTACCTTGCTCTGACAAGTGATTTCATTAAAGGTTTAGAGAACTAGATGGAAAGATGGGTAGGGAAGGAATCTTTCAGGGCATTTGATGTTTCTGTGTTAATAAGGAACTCCTCTCCCTCTTCCCCCTCGTGGTGGGACTCTTGCAGCCCCCCGGAAGGGTTTTCCGTAAGACTGAGCTGGGCCCCCCCACTGAAGGGTTGTTCCTGAGCTGTTTGCCCCAGTGGTTCCTGGTCCCAGCTCCCCATAGTTTTGCAATTTGGTCTCTGCATGTATCACAGAATTGCTATTACCCTCAGACTTCAGGAATGGTTGCCCAACCACTGAGTGTAATGATAAGGGAACCCTGGTAAAACGGAGGTCCTGGTCCCCTGGGAACTGCACTGACCCTGTGCCCTGGTAACTGTTGGACTCCCCAAGGTGGCTCACAGAGCCTGAGAAGGTCCTGTTCTTCACCAGGGTTTGAACCAAAGATTCTGTCATGGCTGGACCAGAACTGCGTTCATCAGTGTCAGTGGCACTGAACCCTGTTTCAGGCCCATCAGTATTTCCGAAAGTCCTGTTTGGATGGGATCTGGTGGAGTACTCCATTGCTCTCAAGGCCTGGTGCTCATGTGGCAGGTGGCCAGAAGGCTCTACTTCAGGCTGGGATAAAAGTTGCAGCAAGGCGGCTGTCACGGCGGGATTCAACTCCTGGGGGGCGCTGGAAAGATCGCCTTCAACCAGAGGGGGTGGAGGTGGCGGCGGTGGAGGTCCAGGGGGTTCAGGGGGCCTCTTCTCTGGTGGAAGAATGTGAGGAGGACATGCTGTGGAAGGGTTACTTCTTTTAAATACCATCTTAAAAATCACATGTGATTATAAACACAAACACATACTGTCCAACATAAATACCAATACAAATAAATAGACCAGATATATTAAAGAAAAAATCTTGGGACCAGAAAACTGAAATTTATGAATAAAATAATCAAGTGATTAGAAGTAAAACAGTTGCATCCTGGATCTGACGGCTGGTATAAAAAGATGTTATGTTTCAAATGACTGTCCTAAATATTTTTGTTTTGAGATTTTTCTGCTTTAAAGAACTGTTCTAATATGCAGATTGTTGGCAACCTCTCCATCCCTTCTGCTGTTAGATCAAAACATTATTGGAAACAAAGCAAAAAGAAGGAAGATGAAAAGGAACAATATACACGCTATGGTCACATTTCTAGGATATAACTTTTCTGTACAATGTACAAACCTGGCTAACACATTTACACAGTGTTTAATGATAAAAAAAATTAACCTGAAACACAATTTTAAGAATATACAAGAGAGATGAAATCAAGGGGAAAAAAAACTTCTCTCAACATGTATAAAAGGACATTTTGCTTCTCCAAATTAGTCGTTTTTCTCTATAACCATATACCTCAAGAAAAGTGTATCAACCAACCAAAGCTTCCTGAATAACTGTAATAACTGCAAAGACCAAAGTAATCCTATTGTAATTTTCAATTTTGTTTTCTTACCTTCTGCATGTTTTTTATGCTATGAAAAAGAAATATCACTCTAGCAGCATCACACAGAACTGGGCTGTTGATAAAAATTTGTTCATCCTTACTAAACTAATGTTAACTCTATTATTACTAAGATCTCTTTCTTGAACCATGTCCCCAGACTTTTGCTTTTTCACTGCCATCTAAATTTGCCTGGAAATAAACCCTTACCAGGGCAAGATATGAGAGAGAAAATGACATGAGTTTAAGGCCATATAAAACTAGTGAGACAAAAACATATTAAGATTAGTGTCTTCAAGATTATCATTCAATCTGCTTTTAAAAAAGGTTTAATATTTTGGTCTTAACTTCTAAATGACTAATTTTTCTTTTTCCTATGAGAACATTTTAAAACATTTTCTTCTATTTTGTTAGTGACGTAATATCATTATCAGACAAGCCAAAAACAGTTTTTGGTTACAATTTGGTGTTCCTATAGTATAATTATCTTGAATATACTTTGTAAAGGCAATAGTAAGTTTGTATTCCCCAAGTACGAAGATAAAAGCACTCTCAAAACAATGAACAAGCTGGGTGTTGATGGCACACCTGAACACTCAGGAAGCCAAGTCAGACCAGCCTGCTCTACAGAGTCAGTTTCAGGACAACCAGAGCTATATAGAGAAACCGTTTCCAAAAAAAAAAAAAAAAAAAGACAAAAACCAAAAAAAACAACCACCCCCACCCCCTTCAAAACAAAACAAAACAAAACAAAACAAAAAAAAAAAACAATTTTAACATTGTGCAGTGAAAAATGAGGCCAGATGGAATATGAAATAACAAATAAAACAGTTGGGATAGGGGCACAAGCCAGGGAGGCAAGAGTATCAACTTTCAGTTTTGAAACAGAATAGTGCACTTTATAACACATACTCCAAGTTATTTGTTGACTGGCTGGTCAGCTGAGTAGCAGGGAAAAGTGAATTTAAGGCAGAAGAAATCAGCTACTGAAAATTTACAATTTGGAGAATAAATAACCTGAAATGATAAGGTAATTGAACTACAACCATGTAATATACTTCAAAACCTTTTACTGTCAATACTACTTATCTCTCTTTATAAGGATATCCAAGTACCAGTGATATTGGAAGGAAAACAAAACAAAACAAAACAAAACCAATCACCAAGTTTTTAATACTGGAAGAAAACAAACAAAAACCAAGTGGCAGTTTAAGTTTACGTTCTTCCAATTATACCACTTTTCATTAAGAACTACTGAAGTTAATAAAACTTATAGGAATTAAAACTAAAATAAATTAAAACTAAAAATATAAATTATAAACCACATTGTCTGCAGACTTAAAGTGTTGATGTTGTCACTCTATAATGATTTTGTACTAATGAAGGAGGTAAATAAATGTAAAAATAGTTTAAATTTTCTTTTTATTAGATTTCAACCATTGCCCTTTCTTAACAAGAACAGAAAAACTAAATTGCCAAACTAAAATTACCTTTCTGGTTTATACAGTCTGCCCTCTGGTGGAATATTAATTAATAGTGCAATGGCCAAGTAAGAGGAACCAGGGTGTGGTGGCAGGAGGCAGGATCTTAAAGTTCTTAAGTCAGTTTGTGTTAAAAAACTGCAGAGACTCACTAGATAATCCAGGAATGACTATAATAATCACTTGTGGATATTTGTGTGTTCTGTGTGTGTCTGTCTTGTTTTATTTTATTGTATTTCTTTTTGAGATAGGGCCTTGCTGGATGGAACTTCCAGACAAGGTTGCCCTCCTAAGCACTGGGATCAAAAATGTATACCACTCCCAACATTTATATTCATCTTTATATTGTCCTCTAAAAAGTATATCCAATGTCTAGCTATATATACTATGACTTACTTTCAGTTCAAGTTCATTATGTGGTTGATAAATTGTTAGATTATTTGGTGAACATTTTCAATCAGGGAGCTATTTAATTTGACCAAGATCTTTCAGGTACTTTAATTGAGTTGAAATTTGTTTTTTGAGGAATGACTGAGTAGAATCAGAATCTGAGACAGGAGATGAAAAGCCTGCTTTAATTCTACATAGCCTTTTCTTTATTTAAAATTACATCTTTATTAGTTTTTTTTTTTTTTGGTATAAGTGCTTTGCCTACATGTATGTCTGTTTACCATGTGTGTACTTGGTTCCTGTGGAGGTCAAAAGAAGGCATCATAATCTCTGGAAGAGGAGTTATAGGCAGCTGTGGAATTAAACCAAATTATAGGTGCTGGGAATTGAATCAAATCCTCAGCAAGAGCAGCCGGTGTTCTTAACTTCTGAGCCATCTCTCCAGTCCCTGTTTATGGCCTTTTCTATTACCTTGCCTATTAAAAGCACTGGAATCATCATAGAGAATAGCTTTGTCTGATAATAATCAGCAGGCCACAGACAGATTTAAATTTCTAAGGATGCAGTTTACCTAATCACAAACAAAAGGTTAATTTTATTGTCTTTCAGTTTGAATAATTTTCACATATGAAAAAAGAGTATGTATTTGACCTTCTGTTGGTGAAAATAAAGAATATATTTGCTGTACTGACCCAAATAAAATGTAAATGCAGAATCCTAAAGTTCAGAGTTAGTATACCTCTTCAGTCTGTGCCTCTTCTTATTTCCCAATTCATGGGATCTTCAAGGTCAATGAGTATTTCCAAGGAGTTGAAAACATTTCCAGATAGTAAGATAGCAAACGGATTGTGACTCAGAAATGATTAGAGAACTTACAACGCTTCCCCTCTAGTACTGCAAGATGTGGTCATGTGACATAAGGCATAACACTTCCCTTTAGCCTTTTTGTTTTTTTTCATTATGCTTACTTCCTGATTCCACTGTCCTTTTTCAGAAACAAGACTTATAATAACCACTTTTAGGTACTATTACTGTTTGGAAAGAAAATATAAGGTGCTTGTCTACTCAAAGCAATTCCCCAATTAGTTTCAGGAAATGAAATGATATTTTATTAGGGCTTTCTTGACTGTATCTTCCACATAAGATTCTGGTAACCAGAATCTACTCCACTAGACATAAAGACTAATTTCTTGTTTATTTAAAAGTCAGATTCTCTAAGACTAGCTTGCTATCTCATGCATACTACTTCAGTACACCTCACTATCTACAGCTTTGGTTTCTTTGATTGGATACAGGGGCTTTACTTACCAGTACCTTATTAATTGGAAAAATTATGAATATATAAAAAGTGTTTGAGACTTAAATGAATAGGCTGGTCAAGAAATACATCATTTGGTGCTATGTCCTCCTGTTGACTAGATTACAGAAAACTGAAACCGAGACCAGTGATGTAAAAAAGAAAACATTAAGAGGCTTTTAAGAGGATCAACAGCACCTGAGCTCAATGAGATTCATGACCGGTCTGTTTACCTGCTGCCTCCTCCTGTGGCATTGTAGGAGTTCTTCGGGGTCCCTGTGGCCCACTATTCTTGTCACAGGTGTTTTCCTCCAGGTTACCTGTTGGCTCTTGGGTTTTCATCAGCTGACTCAAGAGAACTGCCAACATACTCTGCATATCAGCTGGTGTGTTTGAAGCTTCAGGAGTTGTCTGTTCAGCAGGAGGCAGGACCACAGATACAGAAGGTACCTCCTTCAATGATTCCTCTGGGGCTATGGATTCTGAGTCCTGCTGCTGGGAACTGGCTTCAGTCAGTGCACTAATAGACTGATTCAAGGCTTCAAGCTGCTGCTGCATCTCTGGATTGGAGTGGATATTAAGCAGCTGTGCCATCTGAGGGATGCTCAGGTCAGTTTGGCTCTGAAGCAGGTTTAATAACACTGCCAATTCACTTTGATTCAACTGCTGTGTGATGTCACCAAGGCCTGTGGGATGAAAATGGAGCCAATATAAGATGACAAGGAAGGGCAAGGCCCTTTGTCTTTTTCAACTGACAAAGGCAATTCTTAATATCCAAAAGCACAGTTTTATTT
Organism: Micromys minutus; assembly: GCF_963924665.1. Classification (NCBI taxonomy): domain Eukaryota; kingdom Metazoa; phylum Chordata; class Mammalia; order Rodentia; family Muridae; genus Micromys; species Micromys minutus. The sequence continues at coordinate 45,030,369 of NC_137979.1, read as the reverse complement.
TAAATTCCTCATAATTTAATATCTCGGATTATTACATCACAGTTTATGTTTTATGTTTTATTTTTGTTTTAAAATGCAAAGACTTGGACTAGTGAGATGCTGCCCTTGCCGCCAAGCACGATAACTTATAAAGTACAGAACCCATGTACTGAAGAGTATCAACTCCTGCAAGTTGTCCTACAACCACTACACACATTACATGCCATCTCCAATAAAATGAATAAAAATTAAAATAAACACAAGGACAGACTAAAACATCTCTATAAAAGAGACAACTTATCTGTATACTTCTAGGTCAGTTTTTTTAGCCATTATTACATGTAAAAACTGTTAGAATGGATTTAAGAATTAGGGACTGAATGTGCCAAGAAATCTGGCATTTATTTAAAAGTTATTTATCTTGTATATTCCAAGCTAGCCTCAAAGTTGGTATGTAGTGAAAGTTAACTTTGAAATTCTTTTTTTAAAAATGTACTTATTTTATAAAATACAATTATAGCTCACAAAATTTGTTACATAATAATATATGATAAAAACATGATTTTTTTTTCCTTTTTCTTTTCCTAAGAAGGACTGAGGCTTCCACATCTTGGCCTTCCTTCTTTTTGAGCTTCATAAGGTCTGTGAGTTATTTCTTGGGTATTCAGAGCTTTCTGGGAACTTTGAATTTCTAGTTCTCCTGACTTCACCTCCCCAGTGCTGAGTTGCAGTTCTCTGCCACCACACTCATCTGAGAGTATTTATGTTTCAAGTTTTCTGGACGATTCCAATGTGCTCCAAATGTAGGAAATAACATTGCAATCTCAGCTACTTTGGAGGCTGAGGCAAGAAGATCCTAAGCGCATGGCCATTGGATCAATAGAAAAGAGAAAATGAAATATAACTGCAGTTAAAAAGTGTTAAACATTTTGTTATAATGGTTATTTTGACACAGTTTTACTAATTTTACTACATAGATCAAGAATAGTCTACAGAACCAGCTAGAGTTAGCAATCGTGATTTAATGTGACTGTATTAAAGCCTTATCAAATCTAACATAACTTTAAATTATTGCTCAAAAGTTTTGAGTCAGGGCTGGAGAGGTGGCTCAGTGTTTGATGGGTTGCTTAACCAGAGAACTTAGTTTGATTCCAGCACCTACATCTTAGCTCCAAATTATCTGTAACTCCAGTTCGAGGAGATTTGACATTCACTTTTGGCATCTGGAGGCATCAAGCACAAAAGGTACACAGACGTACATGCTGACAAAAAACACCTACATACATTAAAAATGTTAATAAAAAATCCATGCGTAAACTAACCTTTTTAATTTAAAAAATATAGATTTTGCGAATTTAATTGGTTTCTTCTACACATAGTCTATATAAGATATAGTATTCTTTTTTTTAAGATATAGTATTCTGCAAAAAAAATGAAAATACCCTCCTGCAAACTTTCTCAACTATACGCAGAAAGATTTACTTTTCCTTAGAAACAAAGACATCAATCAGTTTTCTAATGTTCCACTTGACAAAAAGACAGTGATATGAACATAATATGCATTTTACCCTCAAAAAAATCTACTTAAGTGTACTTAAGAGAAACAGAGGTTCCATCCTAGCACTGACCTACTGTATCCCCTGGACCAGGCTCTGCCTTGACAGGAGCAGATTGAGGTGGTGCTGGACTACTGTTTTTCACAGGCTCAGCTGTTGTCCCTGAGGTAGTAGTTTCTTTTCGAACTTTGGATGGAGGTGGCTCTTCTATCACAATACCACTCTGTCGCTGCCGTCGACGTTTCTTACTCCATAGTTCATGGCAATCCTGCCAGTGAGGTAGGCTGGAGAAACAAAAAACAAAGAAAAAGTACTAAGTAAATAAAAGAATAATGAATTAAAATAGAAAAAGCAAGAAACACAGGAAATAGAATTTTAAAAAAACCATAAACATTAGAATGCAGTGTTAAAATAATAATGGTAAGTGGTAGTTTGTGGAAAATAAAAGCCCAAAAGATTTATGTAGTAAGAAATAAAAATCTTACTAATACTCAAATCCAACGCCTATCTAGTCAAATACTATTTTTGTAGGTATAAAAAAAATGAAGAATTGGTGGCTGGAGAGATGGCTCAGAGATTAAGAGCACTGCCGCTCTTCCAGAGGTCCTGAGTTCAATTCCCAGCAACCACATGGTGGCTCACAACTATCTGTAATGGGATCTGATGCCCTCTTCTGGTGTGTCTGAAGACAGCTACAGTGTACTTACATATAATAAATTTTAAAAATTTGAAAAAAAAAAAAAAGAATGAAGAGAATTTCAAGTTTCAGCTGAGTATAAACAAGAACACAGAGATGAACAAGTTATTAATAGTTATAAAAGCCTATAAAGGGGCTAGAGATGACTCAGTAGGTAAAAGGACTTACCACCAAGAATGACAACCTGAGTTCAGTTTTGAAACCTTTTTTAAAAATGTATTTATTTATTAAGTACACTGTTGCTGTCTCCAGACACACCAGAAGAGGCATCAGATCCCATTACAGATGGATGTGAGCCACCATGTGGCTGCTGGGATTTGAACTCAGGACCTCTGGAAGAGCAAAGTCAGTGCTCTTAATCGCTGAGGCATCTCTCTAGCCCCCCAGTTTTGAAACCTTTAAGTTAGTAAACCAGAACTAACTCCCACAACATGCCCTGATCTCCACATGTACCTTAGCAAATAATGAACATTTAAAACCAAACACACATGGTGTTTTAAATCTTGGAACTGTATAAACATTATCATGAATAAGTTATCGGTGTACTGAATTATCCACTGAACTTCTTCATTCAGAGCTAAACAGGGCATGTTCTTAATCCTACCAACTAGGGGGCAGAAGGTGGGATCCCTTTTAGTTACAGGCCAGCGTGGTCTACTTAGTGAGTTCCAGGTTATCAAGGGCTATATTGTTTCTCAAAAAACAAACCAAACTATGTAAGATTTCCCAAATTTCAGTAAAAGCTTATATATCAAAATATCTTTGGACCAATGACATATATATGTAATTATCCATGTTCTCTCATTTGTCTTTTTGGAAAACATTATATATACCAGAGTAACCAGGATACCTTACTGGTTATAAAACCCTTACTGACCTGACTCTGAAGCAAACGATTTAAAATCAGAACTGTTCTTTCAGTGTGAGAAGTATATAGTGACAATATAATGATTCTAACAGAAGAAATAGTTAAAAGCAAAAAAGCCAAAGAATATTTTCAAAGACATTGATTAGAACAATACACACTGGAGATCCAGAAACAAAAAAAAAAAAAAATAGTGAATCAAATAGGGTTAAATTGATTCCTTATTTAATAATGTAACCTTATCCATACAACAGTTATTTTGTTAGACCTATATATTTCTTCATTTTTCATCTTCTGAGTCTAGAAGAAAGTTTGGAACCACCTTACAGTCACAATACTTACTCTGGAGGTGCCATTTTGCTGAGTTCCACATCTTTAAGAAAATCACTTTGTAGGGTCTGTTCAGCTGTGCAGCGCTTGTTAGGATCCAGTGTCAGCATATGGTCCAATAGATCAAGTGCCGCTGAAGGAATGCTACGAAAGAAACAGGGGAATCAAAAACTAACCACAACCCCATAGTTCTCAAACCAGTATGAAACTTGTATCAAAAGTTATTCGAATTTCCATCTCTATGGAAAACTGAGCAAAGAAAATTGGCTAATTCGAGCAACAGATCTAGGGTATGACTTAAGAAATGCTACGATGCAGTGGAAATATAATGAAACCAACAACTTTGTACTCTTAGGAAGCTCTTCAGAAGAGAAAATCATAATAGGGTCCAATAAAATAAACTCTCCAATAGTAGTGTTGCAGAGGTGACTTAGAGGTTAAGAGCACTTGGCACTCTTGCCAAAACCCCAAATTAAAATTTCAGTACCCATATGCCAGCTCATACTCTTCCAAATTCTAATTCCAGAAAATCCAACACTGTCTTCTGGCCTCTGAAGGTACCAACACAGACAAGATATACATACATGCATGCAAGCAAAAACACTCATACATATAAAATAAAATAAGATGGGCTAACTGAGGCTTATCAAGTAAAAGGACCAAACATTATGTGCAGTATTATATCCTTGGGACCCACATGAGAAAAGATTGGACCTCTGAAAATTTTCTTCTGTCTTTCACAGCCATATACATACACAAATACATGAATGAATGAATGTGGTTGGGCTTAGTAGAGCACACCTTTAATACTAGCATTCAGGATACAGGGACAGATAGACATCTGAATTTTGAGGCCAGCCTAGTCTATGTACTGAGTTCTGTGTCAATGAAGTGTGTATAGTGAGATTGTCTCAGAAAACAAAACAAAACAAAAAAACAAACAAAAAATGTAATTAAAATATTTGCTGTATTAAGTTGAGATTAAAAGTCAAAATCAAGTACCAACAGAAGCTAGAAACAGAAAAGAGATATAAGAGGATGTTGCTAAACTCACAAAGAGAATTCTTCTCTTAGGCGTCTCCTGTACTGCTTCTTCGGTTTCATGGTGTTGAAGTAGGGCAGCTTGATAACATCAGGCCAAACTGCTGGACAAGGACTACCACAGAGACGACTGAAAAGAAAGCAAAGGACAAGCACAGTGGTGAGAAGCATTAGTATGTCATGACCTCTAGAGGGTCTTGAGGGAGGAATTATTATCTTCTGAAATACTGTGACTCTATGATTTATTACATTATTACACTAATAGGTAATAATTAACAACAACAATAAAAAAGCAAAGCATGACCTTACTTGTTCTAAGGAAAAGAAATATAAGAGAATTGATTGTAAGAAAATATACTGGAAATAATGAAAACTAACAATAAATAACTAAATAGATTTATATAAATAATCCAAAATGGTTCACATACCAATTCTATTCTATTCAGCTAGAATTAATTTCTATTCTTTCTTTTTTGGGTCAGGTCTCTCTATTATGAACCCCTGGCATCCTGGACTCATTGTGAACACCAGGATAGCCTTGAACTCAGGAATGAAGCTGCTTCTTCCAAAAGCAGAGATTAAAGAGACTAATTTCCAATAGTGAAAATTGATGAGGTGGTGGCCAGTACAGTATAGCATATAAAAAATGGCTTCAAAACAAACAACAAACCAAAAGGAAAGGAACAGAAATGGAAAAAAGAAGAAACAAAGTATAGCAAGAGAGATCCTTATACTAGTTTCAAGTCATCCCCAAATTGCCCATTATAGGTTACATTTGAAAACTGTGGCTAGAGAAACAACTCAATGGGAAAAGATTCCTCCTGCCAAGAAGGAAGTTGATGACCTGAGTTCAATCCTCAGGATCCACAGGGTAGAATGAAGAAAAAAACATGTACCCCACAAAACATAAGAGAAACAACTCAAAATTCTATTCTTATCCTGTGTAGTTAACAAGGCATATGCTACACCACACTACTAAAGATCAAAAATAATTCTCAAGAGTCAGTTCTCTATTTTTTCCATGTGAGTCCTTAAGATGGAATGTTAATAGACTTATTGCTAAGCACCAGTTGCCAAGAAGCCATTTCATTGGTCCACTGCAGTTTGGCTCTACAAACACTAACACCACCAAAAAACCTAAAGAGGTAAGGCTTCTTAGATCTGTTTTTCAAGAAGGTTGGTCAGAAAAATATTTTTTTCAATAATTTTTTTCAACTTTTATTTAATTAGTGTGTGAGTATATCTGCCCATGTAAAAGTCAATGGAAAACTTGTGGGAATCTCTCCTCCTGTATATATGTGCCAGTTCTTGAGTTCAGGCCATCAAGCTGGAGAACAAGTACTTTTTACATGTCGAGCTATCTACTTAAGCTAGCCTTGAACTCATGAGCTTAAAAACACTCTTACTGCCTTATCCTTCTACACAGCCTGTAGTACAAATACCAGTGTTCTCAAATACAGCATATCTGTATAAGTGTAAGAATAAAATCATGAAGGTAAGATTTAGACAATATAAAGCTGGAGAGGTGGCTTAGAAATTAAAAACACTTTAAATAGGATCCAGGTTCAGCTTCCAACACCCACACAGCAGCTGACAGCCTCTATAAATCCAGTTTCAGGGGATCCAATGCTCTCTTCTGGCTTCCAAGAGCACCAACTATGCATGTGGTGCAATTGCACATATGCAAACACTCAAATACATAAAATTAAAAGGGATGAGTGGTTATGAGCTACAATGAGAGTAAGTAGAAACAGAACCCAGATGTTCTGCAATAATAGCTACAGGTCTCAACGGCTGAACCATCTCTCCAGTCCCCTAAATCATCATTTCTTAAGTACACAAGCTGTCAAAGAAAAGATTTTAAGCTGAACCAAGCAAAGATAAATTTATTATAATATCATTTTGGTGGGATAACTAAAAAAAAAAAAGTTACAGAAACTGGAAATTTCATTATTTAGTCATCTAGCCTTTAAAAAGTATAGGTCAGGCTAGTGAGATGGCTCAAAAATTAAGGGCACTGACTGCTCTTCCAGAGATCCTGAGTTCAATTCCCAGTAACCACATAGTGAAACATGACCATCTATAATGGAATCTGATGCCCTCTTCTGACACACCACAAAAACCAGAGCACTCATACACTTAAAAATGGGAGAGGGAGTCATAACAAAGGGTTACATACATGGGTCATGACAAATTTGGAAACAGTAATATATACGACAACCAAAAAGGTAACCAAAAATTTAAAGTGTAATAAGTCTGAGATGTTTCTGGGAGTATTCCCCAGTGTTACATTGTGTGACTTCGCTGAAGTCTTGATTCTGAACACACAACAACCTTGCTGTATAATCCCACAAAATGCTGATGAACACGGTCTGAAATATTGAGGCTATCATGTGTATATATAACTTTTAGCTCATTCAGAAACAATACTGGCTTAATTATAAAAAACAAAGTCTAGCTGAGTGGTATTCTCCCATGCCTTTAATCCCAACACTTGGGAGGCAAAAGCAGGCTGATCTCTGTGAGCTGGAGGCCCCAGAGGTCTACAAAGTTCCACAAAAGCCAGGGATACACAGAGAAACCTGGTCTTGAATAAATAGAAAAAAAGTTTAAAAAAAGAATGAGAAAGAGAAAAGACTTTAGCTGGGCACAGTGGTACATATTTTTTTGCTGTTGTTGCATGTTTTATTGGATAGTCTACGTATTTACACTAGTGCACATCTTAATAGCAGCACTCAGAAAATCTCTGTGAGTTCCAGACCAGTCTAGTCGACATAGCAAGCCCTAGGATAGACAGTTATTTCTTTTTTTCTAATTTATTAAGTGCACTTGTACTTGGCTTGCATGTGTCAGAGTTTCATATCTCCTGGAACTGGAGCCACAGACACGTGGATACCAGGAACTGAACCTGGGTCTTTCAAGAACAGACAATGCTCTTAACTCCTAAGCCATCTCTCCAGTCCTGCCTTATTTCTTTAAAAGCTGTTATTGTTTTTGTCCCCCCAATTTATTTGCTTATTTCTCTGTGTGTTTCAAAATGAAGTATATGCAGAAGTCATTGGACAACAGTGGATGTTGGTTCTCGCCTACCATGGGGCTAGGGATGAAAAGACCATAAGGTTGTAAAGCTAACATCCATGTGTGTACCCACACATAAATTAAATTCATTTCTTATGTAAAAACAAATAAACACCAATTTTACTAATATACAAACTTAATTTCATATTTAATGTTATAAATTTAGTAAGTATATGTCAAAGATTACCTTAAATTCAATTTGTATTTATCATCAGTAAATGTTTGGATTTGTATATTTATTATATATTTTTATTATACAAGGTCATGTAAAAACTCAGGTGAAAACAGTTTATGAGTGAAAAAAGTTTAAGAAATTCTCATTGATCACATACTGGCACTTAAGAATATATGTGTAACTGTACCTGATTAGTTCTAGCTGAGCCAGTTCCAAATTGGCTTGAAAAATAGGTTTCTTTGTGAACAGTTCCCCAAGGATGCACCTAAAAAGAGTAAAATACATAGGTTAGAAAGAAATCCTGAGTCTATCTTAAGTGTCTTTCAATAAACTTTTATAGTGCCCTGGGATATATGCAATATACTGTGTGGTAAACTAGCCTAAAACTTCAGTGTCTGGGTTCCCTGAAAGATTAAAACAACTTCTTGTAATGAAAACACATTATAAAGATTTTAAATTTGCCAGCAGATCAAAACTCTATCACCTGTATACAATAGTCCTTCATAAGCAAAAGGAATAGGAGTTCATCTCTATTACAACATAGTAATCTAAGAAAATACACACACGTTTACAAAGAGAATTACTCGTAATTGCCCTGCTCTGCAGAACTACACCATACTACACTGTACTATTATGACCCCTCTGGCATATTTACAAAGAAATCAATGTATTAACAGCTAAAATTAGTTTCATCACGATTTTTAAATAAATTGTCTAAATACCTTAGTTATTTTGAGATGAAAATTCGGGGCTAGGAAATGGTGCAGTGGATAAATCAAATACTGAAAACCTATTTTTGAATCTCTGGAAGTCACATAAAGCTGAGTGTGGTCATGTGTGCCCTTAATCCTTGTGATTTTACAGCAAGACAAGAAGAGCCCTAGAAGTTGGGCCAGCAGTAAATAACAAAACAGAATCATACATTCCTTCATTCACATGCATATATATTATATATGTAACAAACTGTAAGTGATTAAGAAAAAAATATTCTAAAAAAAAAAAATCATGAGGACTTGGGTTCAATTCCTAGCACCCCACATGGTGGCTCACATCAATCTGCAATTCCAGTCGGAGAGAATCTCATACCTTCTGAGTTCTACAGACACCAGGCACACACTGTAAAAACATACATATAAGCAAACAAAATATTTACACATATGAAGTAAACAAATATTAAAAGAACAAAAAAGAAAGAAAAAAATGCCAGGTATGGTGTATGCCTTTGATCCTAAGTGAGGCCAACATGGTCTCCAACCATGTGAGTTTCAGAATAGCCAGGGCTATGTTTATAAGGATTCTGTCTCAGATAACCAAAACAGCATCAGCAGCTGTTCGAATCTCAGCAACCACATGGTGGCTCACAACCATCTGTAATGAGATCTGCTGCCCTCTTCTGGTGTACTTATATATAATGAATAAATAAATATTTAAAAAAAAAAAAAAGACAACATAGTATCTGTTATCACTTCTAAAGGGCAAATGAAGTCTATGTAAATGTACATAAAATACCTAATCAGGAACATAACACTGCTTATGGTATATTTTAGCTAAAAATATATAACCTGGATTCAGAGTACCTGATCCACATTGTTCTAAAACAGTAAGTGATGTGAAATACAAAAAGGGCTACAGAGGTGTTCCAGAATGAAGATTTTGATAAAGGAAGCAGCCTACACCTATAACAATCCTACTTGAGAACGAGTTAGAAACTAAGATGTGCAACAGCAGCCAATCAACTAACAAAAACAACAACATCAAAAAACAGATTAGTGTAATGTACACACCCTAAGTAAACAAAGATATTATTTGTAGGACATCGTAAGCATAGAACTGGAATAGGATATAGACTAAAGCACTATGGTGTAAAGTAATCCTGCACTAATGTTAAACTTCCTTTCTGATATGACTCTCTGGTTGACCTTGAAATTAGAATCGTTCCTCTATGCTTGGCCGTACAATTGCAGTTATGCACTACATACCATATTCAGCTATGTAAATTAAATTTAACTATATTATGGTTATATAGATCTCTGTAAGTTAAAGGCCAGCCTAGTTTATATAATGCCTTCCAGGACAGCCAAGATATACATAAAGCAATACTGTCTTAAAAAAAATTTGTTTTTGTTTTTTAAAGTGATACTAGAGTGGTGCTAATTACTTTTATGTACTTTTTTCCCTCCTTTGATTTTTGAGAAAGGGTCTCACTATGTATTCCTGACTTGCTTATAATTTGCTATGTACACTAGTTTGGCCTTGATCAGAGAGTTACACCTGCCTCTGCCTTCCAAGTGTTAGAATTAAGGTGTGCCACCAAGCATCAAAATTCTATCAACCTCAAGGGGCCTAATTTTCACAACACCTATATTTTATTAGCTCTTTCGAGTGTCAATGCTGACTTGAGGTAGAAACTATAAAAATGTTTGTTTCAATATTAACTGTCAAAATCAACATTAAGTACAGTTTTATACCTACTAGCAAAATAGAAGAGCAGTAAAAAAGAAAATCCCAAAGGAATAGCTAGGTTAGTTTAAAATGTTTGAAGACATTGTTCTTAAACTTGTTAATAAGCCCAGGAAAACCTTGAAGTTTTTTGTTTGGGCTTTTTGGTTTGGTGAGATTTTTGTTTTTTGGTGTTCTTAACCTCTCAACCCTGACCCTGAACTCTTGATCTTCCTGCTTCTAGATCTTCCTCATACATTTTAATGGGTTAACTTTCTAGATAGCTATAATTTGAGATAGTGCTGTTAAATATAAAAATATCCATATGGAATCATTAAAATTTAAGTAAAGCAGCATTTGATTTCGGTAAGCTTGTTAAATTTTAAAAATAAAAACTGGAGCAGTCTTCTTAAAAGACTTACAATAAAGAAATAGAAAAGAATGGGAGATGGGCTGGAGAAATGGCTCAGTGATTTAGAACACTGATTGTTCTTCCTGAGGTACTGAGTTCCCAGGAACCACATGGAAGCTCACAACCATCTATAATGAGTTCTGATGCCCTCTTCTGGCGTGTAGGTGATACATGCAGATATAGCATTTTTACACATAAAATAAATTTTTAAAAAATTAAAAATAAGAAAAAGAAAAAAAAAGAATAAGAAAGACATGCTATTTTAAGAAGTGTATACATGCCAACAAAGGTCAAGGCCAGTTTGCCACACCATATACAAACAACAGATAGCAAACCATTTAAAACATTTAGGCCCCTGGCATACATGCTTTTAACCCAGCAACTGAGGGGGGAGAATGGCTGAGCCAGGTGAATCCCTATGAGTTCAAGGGATTCAGCCTAGTCTTACCAATTTTCGGGAAAGCCAGGACTATATAATGAGACCCTGTCTTGAAAGAATAAAAATAGGGAGCTGGAGAGATGGCTCAGTGATTAAGAGCACTGATTGCTCTTCCAGAGGTCCTGAGTTTGATTCCCAGTAACCACATGGTGGCTCACAACCATTTGTAAAGGGATCCAATGCCTTCTTTTGGTGTGTCTGAAGACTGACAATGTACTCATATACATTAAATAAATTAATAAAAAAGAAATAAAATAAAAATAAAAACACTCAAATCCTTAACACAAAAAATGCAAATTTTAAATTTCATTTTCAAGCCAGAAATAATAGTCATGTCTATAATCCTGAAACTTGGATAAAAGGGACTTAGGAGTTGAAGGTCATCTTGGGGCTTATATTGAGCTTGATGATAGCCTGGGCTAAATGTGACCTTGTCTTACTAAAGAAAAATCTTTTTCAGAGTGGCCAAGTTGGTGCACACTTACAATTCCAGCATTTAGAAGGAAGAGACGAAAAGACTGCCACAGTAGGCTATAGAGTAAACCAAGATAGACAGGAAACAAGATAGAAGGAAGAGGAAAAGGAGGTAGGAGGAAACATATATATGTCACCGACACACATACATAAACATAAGTGAACATGAATCTTATTTAAAAAATAAAACAAAAACAACAAAAAACATCAAACAATGTAGTAGCTAGCTGGCTTCAGTTTCCCCAGGCCCATAACTCTTCTGTCTCAGCCCACAATTAACTAGGATTGCAAGCATATATCATCATATATGCCCAGCTTATCTCAAGTCTTCTCATTAACATCTCTGTTCCATCTCTTGATTTTCATTTGTTTGCTTAGAGAAAACTAGACCATTTATTCTATAGATGGATCATAGTCTGAGTTTGTTATTGTTGCCACTGTCATTAAAAAAACAAAAACAAAAACAAACAAAAAAAACCCCCAAACTTGTCTGCTTCATGTGTGACTTTGGTTCCCATCTTGTTTACCAGTTTTAAGTAGTTGAGGTGGTTTTCTACTGTCCCCTGAAAATAACTAGTAAGAAGATTTGGTTTACTGGATTTTTGTTTATTACATTCATTAGAAATGGATAGACTTGCATATTTGATATGTTTTAACAGGGAGTAAGAGGAGAGAGAGAGAGAGAGAGAGAGAGAGAGAGAGAGAGAGAGAGAGAGAGAGAAAACACAAAAGCATATACCAAGTGTGTGGAAGTGCCCACACATACTACAAGAGGTTGTCAGATCTTCCAGAGCTAAAAGTAACAGGTAGGTGTGCAGTGGAGGACCTGGGTATAGGGAACCAAACTCTGGTTTTCTTCAAGAACAGCAAGTTTTAAAAATTTTCTAGCCAAATCTTTCCAGTCTTTTTTTTTTTAAGATCTATTTTTTACTTATAAGTACAGTGTAGCGAATACAGGAAGCCTATCTCCAGGAACCATCTTCTTCTTTTCATTAATCATTTTATTCATTTACATTTCTTTTTTTTAAGATTTATTTATTATATATGACTACACTGCCACTGTCTTCAGACACACCAGAAGAGGGCATCAGATCTCATTACAGATGGTTGTGAGCCACCATGTGGTTGCTGGGATTTGAACTCAGGACCTTTGGAAGAACAGTCAGTGCTCTTAACCACTGAACCATCTCTCCAGCCCCTTCCAGTCTTTATCATAGTAGTTCTTGTTCAAATTGCGTTATCTTTGTTTAATCTAAACTTAATCAGGTTAGTTCTTGAATTGTCTTGATACATTGTTAATAATCTTTAATAGTCTTCTTATTCTAGTATTCTGTCTGTAGTCAGCCACTTCTCTTAAGACAAATAGCAAATATGTTATGAGTTATTACAAACAAAAAAAGGTTAACATAGCCTTACCCACAGCTCCAAACATCAATGGCTGGTGTGTATCTTTCCTCTCCAAGAAGCAGCTCTGGAGGTCGATACCACAGAGTAATGACTTTGTTTGTGTAAGGACGACTGAAACATAAAACCATCAGAATACAAATATGGGTGGGTTATGTTTTTTTTGCATATTTTTCATATTTTTTATAAAAACATTTATTTAAACATTAATAAAAAATAGCCAATTGAAGATGAGATTGTTAAAAAATTACAATAACAAAGTAACAGGACAAAAGTAAGCTGGACATGAGTGAAAGACTCACTTCTAGTCAAAGTTAGCTTCAGTAGAGGGCTGAAGAATTTAGATAGTGTCTAAAAGCACATGACAGTACATTCACTTAATGCTAGCACCCCCATACATGTGGAAGACACTCAGATGTAAATGTACACAAATACACACAACACACAACTCTAGCTTCAGATGGATGATACCTATGTAGTCAAATGGGTGTGATGAATATGCACACACAAAATTAAAAACAAAAGCAGTCTATAAATAAACAAGAGAATGAAGCAGCGATGGCTCATGGCTTTAATTCCAGCACTCTGCAGGCAGGCGTACTGTTGTGAGGTCAAGGCTAACTTGGTTTATAAAGTGACTTCTAGGACAGCGAGTACAACAAAGAAAAACTAGTTGCAAAGACCAAGAAAAAAAAAAAAACTATGTAGTAACACATTCAAATAATTAAGGACTTCTAACAATCACTATAATTTCTAGAATTTGAGAATACCAAAAAACTAAAAAGATTCTTCTCTAATTTCCACCCTCAGTTTTACTTAAAAATTTTTATTTTTTTGAGATATTGTTTTCACTATGCCAAAGTTAGCATTAAATCACAGGTTATAAATAAACCTTCTCATATGTGATTTTGATGAAAGCCTTACCTCTCTTCGGAATTATAGAGCCGAGCAAGTCCAAAATCGGCCAGTTTGATTTGCCCACTATAAAAAAAAAAAAATTATTTTCATAAGTAAAAGTAGCAACCCTAGAACTAACCTTGGACACTTAAATGCCAATTAAAGAGCTAAAAGAATTATAAAAATTAATTTTGATGCCTGATTATAATCGTCTACCGGTTAACCTCCCTAATTTAAATTCTCCAGACAAATTTTGTAATGCCTCAGAATATATTTCTTTTAGCTATTACATTTTTGGGCTTGATTTCTAATTTTTCTACATATATTACCCAGCTTTGTCCCAAACTTTTTTTTAGTACAGAATGGAGTTTATTCAAGTCACAGGAGAGTTAAGAAGGTAGTAGAGGCGGGGGGTGGGGGGGAGGAATAGAGAAGTAGAGGAGTAGAGAAGAGGCCGGCCATGAGCACATGGAAGGAGAGGTGGGAAGAGAAGGGGAAGAGGAGGGATGCAGGGAGAGCAAGGCTGCAAGAGCAAAAGAGGCCAAGAGCTGTCCCAAACTCTTAAAACAATCATCTCACTTCAACACTGCCAAGAACTGGGACTATAGGTATGTATCTTCCATGCCAGCTCAAAACACTTACTTCTTTTTATTATTACTGTTTTTTTATTTCGAGAAGACTTTTACCATATACCCCCGCCTCAACCTCACTCTGTAGGCTATGCTGGCCTTGAACTCACAGAGATCTACCTGTCTTTGCTTTCTTGTGCTAAGATTAGAGACAACTACACTTAAGACTTTAAATATTTATTTTGTGGTAGATATTTGTGCCTAATACATGTGTTAAAGTAATACTTAATTTTGAAGACAAACAGATACTTAAGGCAGGCAAAATGGCACATACCCTTAATCCTAGCATTAGGGAAACAGAGGCAAGAGATTGAGGTTCATGCCCAGCCTGAACTTCAGGGTGAGATTCTGTCTCAAACCTCCCAAAACTTGGGGATGTTAGTAAGTGGCAGAGAACATGCAAGCCTAAGACCCTAAGTTTAATCCCTAATACTACACAAAAACAAAACAAAAAAGCTTGCCTAAATTTCATTCTAATAAATGATAGATCAAGTAAAAGTTGCAGTTCATAAATCTATACTTTCTCTTTACATTGCTGGGGACTAAACCCAGGACCCCATACCTAGTAAGCAAGTACTCTACCCATTCTAAGTCTACATTTCTTTTAATTTTCCCTTTCTTTGAAACACAGGTAAGCACAGAACCTGAATTTGAGCTGGCCACAAATTCACAGAAACTCTCCAATACCATCTTCCCAATTTCTTAAATTATAGGCATGAGACCTGATTCTGAATGTGCATTTCTTACAAACTCATCCATGATGCCATAGAGCTGTTCTGAGAACTATAATTTGACAATTACTTTTTTATTTATTCTATTATTATCATTATTTTGAGACTACATGTTGCTGTGAACTTCAGGCTGTTTTCAAAATCATAACCTTTGTGCCTCTGCACTACCATGTAGCTTGAGACACATGGTGAAAGGAATCAGATCACCTTGACTATGCTCAGTAGTGGCTGTCTAATTCACCCTCTACCTGCCCCTCCCATTCTCTCTTTCCTTCCATCTCTTATACTACTAGGTATTAAAATCAGATACTTGTGCATGCTCTACTAATGAACTACACTGCCATCCCTCAGTATAAAGTATTTTTAAAAAATTAAAACACACAATTGGGAAAATTACTTTAAAACTATGAACTACTCAGAATTATGATAATCTACTGAAATTTCTATATCCTATTTTAATATTTATAGCCTTGCTACATTTGGAGAATGTAGGGGACCGATTGCATCTGAGGTACCTGATTGCTCAGGTAAGACAAAACTTAGAGAATAAAGAGGTTATCTTGGAAATGCTCCCCAAACTTATGAGCAAAAGGACAGAATATAAAACAAAAAAAGTAATAGCAACAAAATTTTACATAAACCAACCACTATCAGTCATAAGAAATCTGCACATATCCACTTGCCCAAAAGATCACTTTTTTTCTCTGTGAAATAAGATCTCACTACATATGACCCTTTTTTCAATCCTTGAGTTTTGATGGAGAAATGGCTCAGAGTTAAGACCATTGACTGCTCTTCCAGAGTTCAATTCCCAGCAATCACATGGTGACTCACAACCATCTGTAATGGGATCCAAGACATTTTTGTATTCTTGTGGTGTGTCTGAAGACAGCTACAGTGTACTCATATAAAAATAAATAAACCTTAATAATCCTCCAGTTTTAGTTTCCCAAATGTAAACATTTGAAGCATGAGCCACTTTATCTAAAAAAATAGATTTCAAAACTTAACATATAAGCAAATTGCACACAAATAAAATTTAAAAATTAAATGGCAAAAGGTATAAGCATCAAAAATAAAATTTGCTGGCCTTTAACACCACCAGCACCTAATATATTTCCTGAATGAATCATATTAGAGACTAAGTAAAGTATTTCTTCACTTGTTTGGTTATTATCTTTTACTTCTGTATATGCAAGCCCTGTGTATGGGGTGTGTGTGAGTGGGGTGAATATGGTGTGTGTGTTTGTATGTGATATAGTGTGTGTGTGTGTGTCTGTGTGTGTCAGTGTGTGGTGTTTGTCTGTGCAGCTCAGAGAAATACTTGCAGCAGTCAGTATACTCCTCCCACCCTGGTGAGTTATACCTATGGAATTGAATTCTCACCATACTTGACAACAAGTCCCATCTAACTGTCCCTTATTTACTTTTGTGGGCTGGAATTGAACGTAGAACCTCATATAAGCTAGGCAAAAACTCTAACACTAGGCTATATTAAATATCACATTTACTTATTTACAATTTATTTAAAGATAAGGTCATATAGCTCTGGGTATCCTGAAATTCCTATGTGAAAACATAGTAAAAATTTGACATATACAACAGAACAAAAAACCTACTGTTGTTTTATTCATTATATCCTCATGACATAAACAAAATGCCTTCCAACATACTCTTGGTACTCAATGGTTTTGTGTCTTTGGAAGCCATTGCTTTTACTGTACTGCATATTATGATGAATCTGATCTAAAGTATGGGGCTAACTGTCAAGATGGCTGGTCCTAGAAGCCGAAGGCGGCAAAGAGATAGTCCTGAAAGCTAAGACCTTTCATTAAGAGATTTTTGAGTTGTAAAGACAGTAACCTCCCCCCTAAAAAAAGACCCACCCCCAAACCAAACTTTCTTTGCCTGTCTGCTTACTAAATTGCTCAAGCTGTTATCAAACTCCTGACACCCCCACTTTAACTTTCCTAGTAGTTGTAATGGTAAGAATGTACCCACAGTTCCAGTTTAAGATTTAGTTCTCGGACTGGAG
This sequence comes from Micromys minutus, assembly GCF_963924665.1. Classification (NCBI taxonomy): domain Eukaryota; kingdom Metazoa; phylum Chordata; class Mammalia; order Rodentia; family Muridae; genus Micromys; species Micromys minutus. The sequence goes on along the minus strand of NC_137979.1, from coordinate 45,013,188 downwards.
AGATGGCTCAGCGGTTAAGAGTACTGACTGCTCTTCCAGAGGTCCTGAGTTCAATTCCCAGCAACTACATGGTGGCTCACAACCATCTGTAATGAGATCTGGTGCCCTCTTCTGGTGTGCCTGGAGATAGCTGCAGGGTACTTATATATAATAAATAATAAATTTTTTAAAAATTAGTTTCTTTACATCATGTTTGCTTCACAATAAATCCATGTAGTTTTAAACAGTGCTCTACATAGAAACCTTGAATGCCATCCCAATTGAACTGCTGATAAAAGCTCTTTAGTAGGATATATAAGATCTTAAGTTGGTTCCTAAGAACAATTCAGCTTCATATTTCACCTTAAAGTGCTCTGCTTTTTCCTCTAGCAATAATGCCATGTTTATAGATTTGTAGACACTGGTTTTTTCTTTTTGAGATAAGAGTCTTAATGTTTCAGGCTGGCCAAATAACTGGTATAGTGCTAGTATCAAATTTAGGTCTTGGGGCACACTGACAAGTATAGTCTACCAATTAAAGATACATCCTAGGACTACGTTCAAACCCTAGATTCTACTCCCTTAAGTTTCTTAAATCCTGAGACTTTCATGTGTATATGCTTTAGTATAAGCAATAATTTCTGCAGAGATTTTGTTTCTTCATTGTCAGTCTTTCTGATAAATTTCTATTTATTTCTCAAAACTAAATGTTCTAAGTAATTCTAAATTAAGCAAACAAACACAGGTGTAGTGTGGTAATGTATGGATTTAATCCTAGCACTCAGGAGGCTGAGAACATTACAGTTCAAAAAGACACCTGAGCTACAGACTGAAACCCTGTATAAAACAAGTAACAACAAAACATACTTACTGAATTGAAAGGGTTAACTCTACTACTTGATTCAGCTAAACTTTTAGTATTAAAATTTAGGGGCTAGAGAAATGGCTTGGTGGTTAAGAGCTCTTCCAGATCCTGAGATCAATCCCCAACAACCATGCGGTGGCTCACAGGCATCTGATGCCCTCTTCTGGCGTGTCTGAAGACAGTGACAGTGTCTATTTTTTTTTTTTTTTTAAATTGTTTTTAGACAATTTCAGGTAATTCTACCTGGCTGTTTATTCCACCTCAAAATACAACCACCATACTTATTTGTGTGTGTGTGTGCGCGTGTCTGCCCCCCAGGTTGAGTTAAGATCTTCCTCTGAAAGGAAAAAAACTAACAGCCTCAAGTACAACTAAAGAGGCAGACCTTTTTCTTTCCACTAAAGAATACAAAGAACCAGATGTATATTAAGTTTGCTCTGGTAACAATAATATTTATTGACTATATGTTATATTCTTTCATAAATCAATCCCGTAGAGTGTTAGCAATTAAAAAAGTTGTAATTCATATGTTCTTAATTCTAACATTAAATCTGGAAAGATGATAGGAGGTAGAGAAAAAAACACATTGAACATCCATACAGCGAAAAAAAGGTTGTACTGCTCTTAATCCTAATTATCTAGACAAACCAAAAAGGGGAAAAGTGATTAGCCTTATTTGGTTATTATATTACCTGTTATTCAGCAAAATGTTAGAACATTTAATATCCCGATGGAGGAAATTCTTTTTGTGACAGTAATCCAGTCCTTCCATTAGTTGTTTCATGAATGACTTGATATGGTCCTCAGAAAAGTGTACCAAACCTGATTCTAGCAGTCCCATTAAGTCATGGTCCATATATTCAAATACAAGGTAAAAGGCACCTATATAACAAGAAAAAGAAAATTTTAAATTCTGACATAACAATCTTTAAATTTGAATATAATTTGAAGTTAACAATAGTCTCTCTGGAACAATCTCTTAATTTTATAGAAAAAAGGACCTAAATTAGAATAATAAAAAATAATTTCCCTTTCTAATGATACATAATACTACTGTTATGTGAACAATTTACATTCTCAGAGAACTGCCACCATTAATTTATATTACTATACATCATGATCAATGTCTGTTAACAATTACATACCCTGTACCAAATCCAAATCCAATCAGCTACCTATACTAGTTTTTTCTAGTTTTATCTTGTATATAATAACTATGACGATTTGTAATAAATTATGAGTCCTTTTTTAAAAATATTATATATAAGATTTTTGCCAGCATCTGTACACAAGAACCTTGCCTGCTGCCTGCAGAGGTCAAAAGATGGTACAGAATCCTCTGGAACTGGAGTTACAGATGGTTGTAAAATAACACGTGAATTCTGGGAAGCTAATGAGGATATTTAGAGCTATCTCTCTAGCTCTACCCTCCAGGTACCCTCCATACCCTCTTTTTTGAGACAGCCCTGGAACTGACTATGCAGACCAGGTTGGCCTAACAGGTATGGGCTGCAACAGTTCTGAACACAACGCACAAGTCAGTGCCTATAATTGTAGCTCCTGAATATCTGGCACCTTCTGGTCTCAATAGGCACTCACATACATGTGGCATAAACTCAGATTCACACATAAACAAAAATAAGATAAATGGAAAACAATTTAAGTAAAAATAACTTTAAAATGTTGTCAGGATGGCTCAGTGTTTTATCAAAGTACTTGCCTTACAAGCCTCACAATTTGAGTTTCATCCCCAGAGTCCATTGTCAATGAAGAGAACCAACTCCTAAAAATTGTCCTCTAAACTCCACATAAGCATATGATGGTGCTGCTGCTAATAATTTACAAAAATAATTCAGAAGTACAAGTCATTTAATCAAAGCTTCTAAGTTCATAAATAAAAATGAAAGAAGCACACTAAAAATTATAAGCAAGTTGGAATTTATCATACCAATATTTTAAAATTTTATTTATGTATATGAGTTCACTGTCACTTTCTGAAGAAGACACTGGATACCATTATAGATGGTTGTGAGCCACCATGAGGTTGTTGGGAATTGAACTCAGGACCTCTGGAAAAGCAGTCAGTGCTCTTAACCACTGAGTTATCTATTTAACACCTCATACCAATATAATAACATGAAATACTAAACCTATGAGCTGAGGATGTAGCTCACTGGGGAATGTGCTTGCTTAGCATGCCTAAGACTGGGTTTATATGTTTTTGTTTTAAAAGAGGGGTCTCACACTATAGCCCTGGCTGGCCTAGAACCTGGTATGTAGAACAGTATGGCCCTGAAACTACACATGTCTCACAAACACTCAGATTAAAGGCACACACCACAATGCCTTACAAAAACATGGGTTTGAGCCCAATCCCTAGCACCACATAAACAAGTGTGGTAGAGAGATTAAAGGCCATTCTTAGCTAAACAGAGTTAAACAGCCTGGACTATATAAAATCCTGTTCCCAAAACAAAATCCTCTAGGTCTATAATTGAGTTCACTAGTAGCATAAAAACAAGCTCAAACCCAGGGTCTCAATTATACTAGGCAAATATTCCATAACTTAGCCACACTCCCAATATAAGGCAGACAGTCTTAATAAAAACAGTAGGCTTTAAGAACTTTTTCATATTTCCCAAATGGTATGCTCTTTTGGGGGGGAGGGACAGAAAGGGACAGAGAAGGAAAGAGCAAAAGAGAGAAACAGAGACTGGGTAAGTACATGAGCATATGCATGCAAATGATTAAGGACAAAGATACTCTGGCTCATAGGTATACATGGTGTGTGAAGGCTAAAGACCGACTAAGGGTTATCTGCCTTTTCTATCATTCTCTATGTCATTTTTTTGAGGAAGAGTCTCACTAAACTTAGAGCTTACTCTTTTGGCTGGCCAGTGAATCCCAGACATCTACCTTTCTCTGACTAACACAGTGCAGGGTCAAAGGCATGCTCAGCTTCTCCTTGGTACTTGGGCTCTCATGATTGCATGGTGAGCACTTGACCCAGTGAGACATCTCCTTGGCTCCATTACATTTACTTTTTTCTTCATTTTGAGGAAACACAAATGATGAGGGACAGGAGAAGGACACAAGCATTGTTACAGGTTCCCTAATATTTTGAATAGTCCATAGTTTCATAAAAGAAAGACTGCATTAAAAAAGTACTTTGGAGTAGACTAAACTAAGCTAAGACCTGCTAAGAAAAACAGATATGGAATGAAGAGTTGGTTAACAAGAGCACCAGGTATTCAGATCCAAAAGTCATATTACCATTTACTGTAACTTGTACTATTTACTCACAACAGTGATTTTTTTTCCTTAGAGCTAGTGAGATGGCTCAGTTGGTAAGTGCTAGTTTTGTTGTTGCTGTTGCTTTTAAACTGATGACATGTAAAACTAATTAAAAATGTGTGCTTCGAGGTCAGAAAAGGGCTGGAGTTTCTAGTGATTGTAAATTGTCTAATGAACCTTCTGGGAACTGATCTCACATCCTTTACAAGACTATTATTCACTCTCCTATCCATGGAAAACAAATTTTAAAAGGATGAATAAATCAGGCATGCTGGCTCACATGTGTAATCCCAGAACTCAAAACACAGGTGGGATGGAGAAATGGCTAAGTGGTTTGAGAGCACTGTCTGCCTTACCAAAGGATGTAAGTTCAATTGCTACCACCCAAACCAGTCTGACAATCCCATCACCCACATAGTGGCTAAAACCACTTATACCGTAAGTTCCAGGGGATCTGATGCCCACTTCTGATCTCTGTGGCCACTGCATGCATGTGATGTGCATTAAATTGAAAAACAAAACAAAACAAGCAAACAAACAAAAAAAAAACAGCAAAAAAAATCGAAGACTAATGTCAACCTATCCCACAGGCAGAACTAGATAGACATGGTGCTGCATCACTTTAATCACAGCACTTGGAAAGTAGAGGCAAGTAGAAGCTCAATGTCATCTGTATCCACATAGCAAGCTTGAAGCTGACCTGCTACATGAGAGAGTAACCTAAAAAATCCACACAGGTAAACAAGCTAAGAAATGAAAAGTAAAATGATATGGTGGTATATACCTACAATCACAGCATTTGGGGGCTGTTAATCAAAGATGTTCATAAGAAAGAAATTGCAAGACAAGGCTAGAGAGAAGGCTCAGAGTTAAGAGCACTCACTGCTCTTCCAGAGGTCCTGAGTTCAAATCCCAGCAATCACATTGAGTCTCACAACCATCTGTAATGGGATCCAACACCCTCTTCTGGTGTGTCTGAAGACAGCTACAGCATACTCATATACATAAAATAAATAAGTATAAAAAAAAAAAACACAAATGAAATTAGAGTAACAAATTTCTTTATTTACCTTTGTCCTTCTTGAAATCCAGTGCATCTTGTTTGTCTGTGACAATCTCCTTCATGTTTACAACACTTTGATGAACTAACTGACGAAGAATCTTGATTTCTCGGATGGCTGTGATTGGGAAGCCCTCTTTCTCATTGTCTAGCCGAACCTTCTTCAAAGCTACTAGTTCTCCTGTAAAAATACATGCAGACTATCAAGGTCATCAACTTATATTATTTAGTCCTGATTATGAACCACGATTACATGTCCTCACCTTCACAGACTTTTTACATAAAACCTCTAATTCCCTTCTCTTTTTTTAAGGGGCTGAGATTGAATTCAGAACCTATACTAAGCATGGCATCTACCATAGGGCTACACAACCAGTCCTATTCCTATGTTCTCAGTTTTCATACAGATTCATGCTGGTATATAATCTTGTTCTTGGGTCACTGTGATGTTGCACACCTTTAATCCCAGCACTCAGGAGGTAGAGGCAGATGGATCTCTGTGAATTTAAAGCAAGCCTGGTCTACAAACTGAGGTTCAGAACAACCAGAATTGTTAAAAGACAAATCCTGACTTCAAAAACCAAACCAAAGAAAGAAATATAACAATAAATGAATGAATAAATAGATAAATAATCTCATTCTTTTCCTCCCTGGCTATCTCATTTCTAGGACAGCGTCTTGATAAGTAGACTAAGATGTCTCCAAATGCTCAGCTTCTCACATGGAACAAGGGAATAGACTCCCTGCAAGTTGTCATCTGACCTACCAATGTAATGCCCAAAGACAAAAACAGACATATATTTCACTAAATAAATAAAACACAATACACCCCCCCAAGAAAAACACAAAGAAAAATTTCAGCAAGTAATAGAGTTTATTTTACACTACAAAGAAGGCTGGGATTATAATTATCACCTTTTTGATAGAGTGTAGTGGAAATTGTAGGTTCAAATCCCATCAACCAAACACAATACAAAACAAAAAACAAAACCTACCACCAAGTTAAAGCAATAAATATTCAAAATAGTCAAAAAAAAGAGGAAAAAGTAGAGGATTTAGCATTGGGTTTATATTGCTGAAAATCAAACCCAGGACCTCTCGAAAGTACACAACAATTCCTGAACTTTATACCTCTTGTCCAAAAGGAGCTCTCTGGTCATTCATGAAATCACACAACTGTAAACTTAAAGCATTTTCAGGTAGTAGGGGAGACTGACTATCTAAACTGTATGTGGTCACACATAGTTTTGTCAGTAATTCTTGAATAAAAATGTTTATTCAGAATTTACTAGTTTTTGTACTATATTCTAGGAGATATAAGAGGACCAGACATAGGTTACATCCAAAAAGTATGCTATTTTATATAAGAGAGTAGGTATAGGGAGGTCCTGGAGCAAACACATAAAGACATGGCCAAACTATTCGTTTGGACCATTTTTATCTACTGAATAATAAATAGTAAGAGAACAAATTAGAGCCTAAAACTTATTTTAGTAACTCTATTAAAGTATTAGTAATTGTTAGATTATTATTACATTTCTGGCATCAAGAATTCTAGGGAAGGACTGTAGAGATGGCTCAGCAGTTAGGAGCACTGACCGCTCTTCCAGAGGTCCTGAGTTCAAATCCCAGCAACCACATGGTGGCTCACAACCATCTCTAATGAGGTCTGATGCCCTCTTCTTGTGTGTCAGAAAGAATTCTAGGGAAATACCTGTGTCTTTGTCCTTGGCTTTATATACTTGGCCATAGGTTCCTTCTCCAATAATCCCAATAATGTCAAACTTGTCCACACAGCGCTTCCCCCAATCACTTTCTGTTTGTCTTCTTTCTCCATAACGAGGACAACAAATTCTAAAAGGAAAACCAGTAAAACTGTTAATTCTTGCCATTAAATGACTGGCTTTATAAAATCAAGTAATAAAGTAGTACTTTAATCAATGGTTATTATGGAATCCTGGCTTCAAAAGGTAGAACAAGGTAATGGTGGGGCATGTTAAGTATTCATAAAGACATGGATTGCTTTTCAAAAAAAAAATACAGTTAAAAGCTGGCCATGATGGTGTCTCCCTTATTTTTGTCTTGAAACAGGGTCTCACAGTGTAGCTAGCTCTCTGGCTGTTCTGGAACTAACACTGTAGACCAGGCTTATCTTAAACTCAAGAAGTCAACCTGATTCTGCCTCTCAAATGCTGGAATTAAAGACACTGCAACCTCTCGTGAGTTCTAGGCCAGCCAGGGATACAGAATTAAGACTATCTCAACAAGAAAAAAAAAATGTTTTCTATGATGGTTTGAAGAAAAATGGCCCCTTTAGGCTCATATATTTGAGTGCTTAGTGATCATAAGTAGGACTCTTTGATGGATTAGGATTAGAAGGTATAAGCTTGTTGAAAGAAGTATGTCACTGGAGGTGGGTTTTGAGTTTCAAAAGCCCAAACCAGGGCCAGTGTTGCTCCCACTATCTATAGATCAGAATGTAGCGTTCAACTACTGTTCCAATGTCTGTTGCATGTTCCTGCTATGGGAATGAACTAAATCTCTGAAACTGTAAGCCATCCCCCATTTAATTTGGGAATTAAATGGTTTCTTTCCTAAGAGTTGAATTTACCATAGTATCTCTTCATAGCAACAAAAATGTAAATAAGGCAAGTATCCTTCAGAAGAAGACTTTTTTCACATAAAATTGAAATAAAAGATGTATTTATTGGCTCTCACTTCTATGAGTTATGGAAGATATATAAATTTTAGATGTAAAACAAAAGAGAATATTCTTAAATTAAAGACATCCTAAGGACTGGAGAGATGGTTCCAAAATTAAAAGCATTAATTAATTCAGAGTCCTGAGTTCAATTCCCAGCACTACATGGTGGCTCACAACCATCTGTAATGAGTTCTGATGCCCTATTTAGACATGCTGGTGTACATGCAGATAGACCACTTGTATACATAAAATAAATAAATCTTAGAAAGAGAGAGATCTCTAAGTGCTGGTGAGATAGCTCAGCAGGTAAGAGTCATGAACCAGAATTCAATTCCCAGTACCTACAGGGTGGTTTACAACACTGACTTTAACTGTAGTCCCAGGGGATCCAGCCCCCTCTTTTGGTCTCCTGGGACACAAGACATGCATGTTAAGCACAGACATATATGAAGACACCTATGTTCATAAAATAAAAAAATTATACATCCTGTAAAACTTACTTTGGTCTCTTTTTATATGGTTGTTGAGGTGGTGTAATTGCCTTTGGCTCTGGAGAATCTGGTGGAGACGGATCTCCACCTGGTAGCTCAGGCGGAAGAGGCAAGTCTGTGAGTAAGTGGCGAGTCCTCTGTTCCTTCTCTTTCTTTGCAGGCTTTGAAGGAAGCACTTCTTTTGGACTAAATAGAAATTCGAGAATAAAAAAATTATTCAGAAACTATAAAAATAAAGCTTTCAAAAAATATTATAATGCTCAACTATTCAAAAGATTACTAAAATTTTACTTATGGGCGCTAGATGGTTCAGTGGTTAAGAGCAGTGGTAGTTCTTTCAGAAGTCTAGGGCTCAATTTCCATCACCCACATGACAGCTCACAGCTGTCTGTACCTCCAGTCCAAAGGAATCCCACTGCCCTCTTCTGACCTTTTTGGGTACCAGGCATATACATAGTACACAGACATAAATGTAGGCAAAACACTAATACCCATAAAACAACAAATTAAAAAAAAAAAAAAAAGACTAAACAGATAAAACTTGGGAGCTTGGAGACATGACTCAATAGTTGACACTGACTGCTCTTCCAGAGGTCCTGAGTTCAATTCCCAACAACCACATGGTGGCTCACAGCCATCTATAATGAGATCTTCATGTTCTCTACTTTCAAGTGTACATGCAAGGTAAGCATTCATTAAAAATAAATCTTTAAAAAAAAACTCTAAAAGAAAGAACTTGAATGTTTAAAATTAATATTTGTGTTATGTTTTTAATGTAAACTTAATTTTTTAAAAATGTGTACCTGTGCATTGTATACATGTAACGATGACTGTAGAAGCCAGAAGAAAGCATCAGATACCTCGAGACTTGTTACAGATGGGTGTAAATTGCTATGTGGATGCTAAGACTAGATCTCAGGTCCTACAGAGGAGCAGCCAATGCTCTAAACTACGGAGCCACTTCTCCAGCCCATTGTGGTACAAAGTCTTGCCTAGCAGGTCCTACTATCCTGCTAAATACCCAATACCTGGTGAGGAGGGGGCACAAAGGGTCCAAACTTGGCAAGTATAGATAGGCAGGGGATCAGGTATTAAGGGACCATCCACAACTACACAACAAGTTTTAAGGACAATAACTACATGTGATCCCATTTCAGAAATCTAAAACTTAAAACTTCAAAAACTCTCTTTAATGGGGCATCTGACATTCCATTTTCAGATAAAATGTACAAAGGAAGTTCTAAAAGTTATAATGAAGCTCATACAATTCCTGAAACTTACTTTGTAATAAAAGATTTAAATAAAATAGGTAACTAACACTATTTAAAAGACTTAGACAAAACTTAGGAAAAGGAAATACTAAATCAAAGTGTTTTATACCTAAATTAAAAATCAAAACTCCTGAAAAAAATATGTACTTCAGTTGTTTGGGACAGACTACATAATCTATGACCACACAAAATAAAAACTAAAACGGTATAAATTCAAGCAGCAATTTCAGACTTATTAGGCTCTAACAGGACTCACACAACCAGCAAATTATAGTAGTTAGCATAGAAAAAAAAAAGCTTTCTTTTTTGTCTAATTGGAAAACTAGATAAATTTTGGATCATTTTGGTTTTTTTGAGACAAAGTCTCACTATTTATCCCTGGCTGGCCTGGAACTTACAGCAATCTTCCAACCTTAGCCTCCTGTGTAGTGTGATTACAGATATGTGCTATAAAGCCTGACAAATCCAAAATTGAAAAATATATTTATTTTTAAATTGTGTGTGTGTGTATATATATGTATGTATGTGGGCATATGCAAGTAACAGATGCTCAACCAGGTAGAATGTAAGATTCCCGGGGAACTGGAGTGACAGGTTGTAATCCACTGGACATGGGAGCTAGACCTGAACTTGGGTCCTCTGAAAAAGCAGCAAGCAACTCTGCCAATCAATTTCTTCAGCCCCCCCCCAAATTTTTTATTAATATAAATGTCCTGCTTGCATTTATGTCTGTGTACTATATGTAAGCCTGGTGTCTGAGAAAGCAGTGAGTCTTAAAAAAAGAAAGAGAGCTAGGATTTCTCAGTTCTATTCACTAAGGACAAAGAAAACTAAAAGTATCTGAACTCACAATTATCATTTAAGTATTTAAGTTTATTGTTTAGTTTTTTTTCCTCAAAGATTTATTACTTCATGGCTTCAAATATAGTTTATTACCATTGAAAAATGTACATGCTGTCAGGCATGGTAGCACATGCCTTTACTACCAACATTTCAGAGGCAGAGGCAGGAGGACCTCTGAGTTTAAGGCCATGCTATACTGCCGAGCAAGTTCTAGGACAGCCAGGACTAAATACAGAGTCTTCGGGGAAGAAAAGGTGGAGGGGGCATTCTACAGAAAGATTCTGTCTTTAAGGAAGGTTTTAAGAAGGAATGAGTCCAGCTACAGTGCACCTATCATATACATAAAATAAATAAATAAATCTTTAAAAGGGGGGAGGCTAGAAAGATGGTTCAGTGGTTAAGAGCACTAACTGTTTTTCCTGAGTTCAATTCCCAACAAACACATGGTGGTGAACAACCATCTGTAATGGGATCTGATGCCCTCTTCTGGTGTGTCTGAAGACAGCCAGTGTACTCATATACATGAAATAAATAATTCTTTAAAAAAAAATGAAAAGAAAAAGGAATGAGTTTTTGACAGGACAATCACCAGTTGGGGACACAATAATCTGAAGAGGTCAAAATCTTGCTTCAATAAATTTTAATATATTAAAAACCTTAAAAATATAACGAGGACCATAAAAAATCCAATGCTTAACAAACATTATAGCTTTTACTGTAAGGCACTAAATATGCCAAACAGGGAGAGAGCCTGACATAATGAGATATTTATATGCCAAAATAATTACCAGGAAAAATTGATATACAATTCCTTCTTTTCTAATGTTCCTGGTTTCTCAGTCACATTTTTTTTTACAGATCCCCATGTGGTGTTTAGGTTGCTTTAAGTCTGTGTATAAAAAACAGTTGATTCCTATGCCAATTTTAGAATTCTGAAATTTCTGGTAATTAAATTTAAATTAAGCTTGTAGGTACAAATGTAAGTATCTGTCATCTGACTTGTTAGCACATGCCTTTAATCATAGCACACAAGAGGCAGAGAAGCAAGTGGATCTATCAGGTCAGACACTAAATGTCTTTTTTTTTCTTCTTTGAGATAGAGTCTCTCTACATAGCTATGACTGTCCATAACTGTATGGCCCAGTATCTAGGCCAAGAACTCACAGAGATCTGTCTGCCTCTGCCTCTCAAGTACTGGGATTAAAGGAATAAGCCACTTTCCCAGCTGTACTTTCTGTTTTAAGATAGGATTTCATCCTGTACCCTTGCAAGGCTTGGAAGCAGAATAGGCTGGCAGTAAACTTCCTGTAACATTTCTGTTTTAACATACTGAGTGATAAATTTAGAGGCATGTGCCACCATACTTAAAGAGTGTCTCTTGGAGGAAGAAAAGAAATCTCAGTGCTCAGGCTATGAAGCCAGAGGAATTCCATGAGTTCAAGATCAGATGGAGTTGCATATTAAATTCCAGAACAACCTGGACTATTAGTAAACTGGAGGACAGCAAAAGCCATAGTGTCTCAAAACACAAGCAAAGAGGACTGCAAACACAGGGCTAAAAAGATGTATTAAAAGTTTAGAACACTTGTATATGGAGAACTGAGAATGTACATGTTGGCTCACAACCATTCTGTAACTCCAGCTTTTTGGAGATCTGACACCGATGGTCTCCAATGGCACCTACAGTCATGTACATAATACCTTGCCACAAATGTACACATAAAAACTAAATCTTTAAGAAAAAATGGTTTTTTTGGCTTCAGCTATGTTATTGTATGCCACTAATCAAAGCACTCAGGAGGCAGACAGGTGGATCTTTGCTAGTTCCAAGCTAGCTTGGTCTACAAAACAAGCTCCAGGACAGCCAAGCCTACACAAAGAAACACCATCTCAAAAAAACAAAAATGAACAAAACCTTTTTGAATTATCACTAACCAAGTTCATTTACTTCCTCTGTCCTGTTATCAGAATGCTGTTTTATTTATTTTTTTTTCTGGTTATCTTGATTATTTTATTAGTTTATCTGAATACCACATGCAAGTATTGACTGCAGAGGGCAAATCCCCTGGTACTGGAGTGACAGATCGTTGGGAACCATTATGTGAGTGCTGGGGATTGAATGCTGGTCCTTTGAAAGAGCAGCCAGCCTCCCAACTATCTGACCCTAATTCCTTGAGCAATTTTAATTATTCATTTAGTCTAATAACCAATATTAAAAGGGCATAGTAACTCATGTTTATAATCCCAGCATTTGGGAGTCTAGGCCAGCCCTCCAACACTAAGCAATCCCTCTATATCAGCATCCTGAGTGCTGGCATGGCAAGTGGCCACCAAGCCCAATTTAAAGGTATTAGTCAGGGTGTATCTCCATCTCTGTATCTTCTCTTGTATTGTTATGTGTGTCATACATGCACTTACTAGCATAGGCCTCTACACATGTGTACAAGTTGCATGTGTATGCAAGTATGGAAGCCAGAGGTAATTAAAGTTCTTTCTCTAGTTCTGTCAAATTTTAGTTTTTGAGACAGTATCCCTCACTAAACTGACTCTCATCAGACTGCCCAGTTTGGCTGGCCAATAAGCTACAAGGACTGATCTCCTTCTTTCCCTCCCTTTCAAGAAAAGACAAAAATTTTATTTCTATTTCCTACCTTTAATAATTTATGAATAAAAAATAACCAATTATCAAATACTTAAAATAATGACACTGGGTTAGACATAGTGGCCCCCACTTTTAATCCTAGAACTATGAAGTTAGAAGTAGATGGACCCCAACATTCTGGAGGTAGAGTCAGACAGATTGAGGTGTTTCAGGCAAGCAAGGGCTACACAATGAGACCCTGTCACCAAAAAACAAAAATATATAAATACTTAAATAAAACATGAAAACTAGCCTTGGTGATGAATAACTGTAGTCTTAACACGGGAGCAGCTAAAGAAGAAAGATGTCTGAAGGTCACGAGTTCAAAAACAGACTAGATAATAAAATACCTTACCTTAAAAGTAAAACTCTCTCCACCCCCTACCCACTATCCACTTTTACACTAGAACATTTTTAAGACGCATAGAAGGTAGTCTGAAAAAAAAAAAAAAATCTTAAGAATTAAAAAAAAAAAAAAAAACAGGACTAAAGAAATAGCTTAGTTAGTGATATGTTTGCTACCCAAGAAAGGATTTAAATTTGATCTGCAATACCTACATTCAAAAACAAACTTGGTGGCACAGGTTTATAATCTCAGAACCAGGGAGATATAAACATAAAAATCCAAAGGGCTTGAGAGATGGCTAAGTTGTTAAAAGCACTTATTGCTCTTCCAACAAACCACAGTTCCAATTCCTAACAGGTAACATATAACCACCCATTCAAAGGGATCTGCCACCTTCTGGTATACTTACAAATATGCAGGCAAAGTCCTTAAAATAGAGATAAAAATACTTTGGTAGGTTGGTTGGTTTTTTTTTTTGTTTTCGAGATAGGGCTTATCTATGTCATCCTGGCTATCCTAAAACTCACTTTCTACACCAGGCTGGGCTCAAACTCAGAGATCCATCTGCCTCTGTCTCCCAAATGCTGGGAATTAAAGACATGTGGAATAACAACTGACCAGTTACCTTAAAAAAAAGGGACTCCCTATATAGACATGGCTGTCCTGAACTGACTACGAGACCAGTTTCTGCCTAAGTGTTGGAATTAAAGGCCTATCTATACCCAGCTAGATAAAAATATATTTAAAAATTAAAACAAAAGAAAAACAAGATGGATGACTCTTGAATAATACTTAAGGTTGACTTTAGGCCTCCAGTTGCATACACACACACACACACACACACACACAATCATCACCCAAATTTGATGTATCCTAGAAAGTAAACTTTCAATTTAAGATAAGCAGAACTTGTTTTCTTATTTACAAAGAAGTTTATGACAGGAAATGGAACTCATCCCCTAGAAAATGAAAGGGTGGGATCAACAGAAAAACCAGTTAAGACTACACTTTTATACCATAAGCATATCCATTTGGAAGTCAAGTTTGATTAGTATAATCAACAAATTAAAATTTTTCATGTCATTTATGAGATTCATACTTCATGACCTTTTCAGTAACCAATATTCAAGGACCCATTAGAATTAAGCTCTACCTTCCCCATTCTGAGTTATAGTCTAATTAGCAAAGATGCCTCATATTGCCTTTTTTTTTTAAACTACAGGATAAATGATCTTGGGGGGTGGGGTGGGGAGGAGTTTGGAGACAGGGTCTCTTTCTGGCTGGCCTCAAACTTATCCACCTGCCTCTGTCTCTAAAGTGCTGGCAGGATAAATGATTTTTTAAAATTTTATCACTCTATAAATTCTATATAGATATCAAATATTAGGAAAAGAAAACAGAGCTGGCAATATAGCTAAATCAGTAAAGATACTTGCCTTGAAACTCTACTGACCTAAATTCCACTTGAAACCTATGCAAAGAACAAAGAACCGACTCCACAAGATGGCCCTGACTTCTTCCACAAGTACTATATGGAACATGTTTTACACACACACACACACACACACACACACACACACACACACCCATAGCATAAACTTTAAAAAGTCAAATAAAGATATGGGGGAAATGTGGTTATGTAATAACTAAGGTATGAGGGTGTCCTCTAGGCACCGATGCACACATGTGAACACACACACAAATAAAAATAGTACACTTGGGCCTAGAGTGATGGCTCGGAGATTTAGGTTCAAGAGTGCTTATTGTGCTTCCAAAGGACCTGGTTTGTTCCTAGCATTCACATGGCCGCTCACAAACATTTCTAACTCCAATTTCAGTTAGAATCCAATAACCTCTGGCCTAAACTAGCTTCTACATCCATGTGGTACACATATATTCATGAAGGTTTATACACGTACACATAAGGAAAATATCCAAATACAGTAAAGTTGGGGCTAGAGAGATGACTGAGTAATTAAGAGCACTTAGTCTTCTGGAGAACTTAAGTGCAGTTCCTAGCACCCACATGGTAGCTCAGAACCATCCATATTCTTATCCATGGGATTCATCACCACTTCTGACCACATGTTGTCCACACAGATATGTGCAGGCAAAACAGTCATACATGCATGCACACACGAAATAAACCTAAGTTGGGTAGTGGTGGTGCATGCCTTTAATTCTAGCACAGTAAGGACAGCCAGGCAGATCCTATGAGTTCAAGGCCAGTCTGGTCTACAAGGTAAGTTCTAAGCTCTAGCCAGGCTACACAATGAAGCCATGTTTTGATACACTACCCCCCAACCCTCAAAAAAAAAAAAAAAAAATTAAAGTAGATTTACATGAAAAAGATTTATCAGGTTCTAATTTTTAATTCTTATCAGGCACAGTGATGCATGTCTATAATCCTAGCATTCAGGAAGGATTGCTGTGAGTTTAAGGCTACCTGAGACTATACAGTGAACGTAACAAGACCCTATCCCTGACCCCAACCCCAAGAAGTAGTCATCAAGATAATTCAGCAGCTAAAGGGACTTACCACCAAGCCTGATGACTGATACCTGGGATCACAGGACAAAAGAAAATTCACTCCCCCCAAATTCTCCTCTGGCCTTTGCACTAAGACACAGTACACACACTCAAAAGTAAGCACACATGTAATTTTAAAAAAATGAAAGAGAATACCCCACAAAGTTCTATTTTCAAACAATTCAATAATGGACTTTTCCAATAAAAAGCAAAAAGTAATTTTTTATCATAAAAAATAATTAAAAGATAGTCTAATAGGCTCAGAAACTTAAAATATATTATAAATCAGAAGACTGACTTCTTCTATCTTATTATGAAACTTACCTATCAATGTCATCATCTCCAGGTAATAGAGGAGGAAGGGGCAGAGGAGGCAATGTTGAAGTTTTCAAGTGTGGAATAGCAGCTGTTACAGATACTTGAGTCTTCATAGAAACCTGTACAGGGGGCTGAGAATTTGTCTGAGAGGAAAGAGTAGATGTCCGTGGGTGAGGAGAAGAGGGTAAAGTTGAAGTACTTGAAACAGGAACTTGACTAAATGGTGGTTGGGGAGGAGGCAAAGGTGGCTGCAGTGGAACAGCTGGTAGTGGAGGCAAAGGTGGCAAAGGGGGTGTCTGAGGTGGAGGGGTAGTAGATGGTAAAGGAGGTGGAGAAGTTACTGTGGGAAGAGGTGGAAGGGTTTCCTTTTCTGATGTCTCTGTCTCCTTTGAAGTAACAATCACCTCCTTCAGTGCTACAGGTTTGGCGTCCTTTGTTCCCTGTGCCTTCAAATCCTTAAAAGGATGTTTCTGCAAGTTCTCGTCCAACTTTATTTTCCCTGTATCTAAACAATTTTTTACCTCTGTGTTTGAATGCACTACATTTACCAGTTCAATATCTGGGGTAGATTTTTCTGACTTTATACCTCTGGGTAGCTTTTTAGACTCTAAACCTGACTCCTTCACCTCAAGCTTATCTTTTTTAGGCAAAATTATAGGTGAACCCTTGGATTCTTTTCCATCCATTTTTGCTGCTGCTGCAGCAGCTGCTCTTTCCTTCTTTTTTCTACTCAGTTCAGCTCCCAGGCTGGAATTCAACGGAAGCCTGACAGGTGAGATACTGGAATGGCGGCTGCGTGACCCCGATCGCTTCTTTTTACTATGAGAAGATGAGTGTCTTGAATATGGAGGACTTCTACTTCTGGACTTCATGGATTTCCTACTGGAAAAACAAGAAAGGCAGTTTAAAATGCACATTTTACAGAGTTATAAAGAGAACAATAAGCCAACAAAACAGGGTCTAAAACTATAAATTTAATCCCCTTCTGAGTTATCAGTTCTAACAATAAAAAGAAGCATAATGGTACTCCTTTAATCCCAGAACTTGAAAGGCAGGGTCATAAGGATCTCTAAGTTCGGGCTGGAGAGATGGCTCAGTGGTTAAGAACACTGGCTGCTCTTCCAGAGGTCCTGAGTTCAAATCTCAGCAACCACATGGTGACTCATAACCATCTGTAATGGGATCTAATGCCCTCTTCTGGTGTGTTTGAAGACAGCTACAGTCTACTCATATACATTAAACAAATAATATGAAAAAAAAAAGAATCTCTAAGTTCAAAGACAACTTAGTCTACTGTCTTAAAAAAAATGTGGGGGAAGGAATGGAGTCTGGAGAGGCTGGCTCAATGATTAAGAACAGTGGCTATTCTCCCAGAGGACTGAGGTTCTAAACTCAAACCTCACATGATGGTTAATTAACTGTCTGTTACTCTAGTTCCAGGTATATCCAGCTCTGTCTGGAGCCTCCCCAGGCACTGCAAGTACATGGTATACAGACATACAGGCAAACCACCCATCCATAGAAAGAAAAGAAGGAAGAAAGGAAGAAAGAGAGAAAGGAAGAGAAAAAAGAAAGAAGGAAGGAAGGGAAGAGAGGGGAGGGGAGGAAAGGGGAGGGAAAGGAAGGGAAGAAGAGAAAGTAAGTCAGGCCTTAAACCCCTGTCCTGGAGAGGCAAAGGTAGATGAATATCTGAGTTCAAGGCCAGCCTAGTCTACAGTGAATGCTAGGACAACTGGAGCTGTATAGTGATACCTTATCTCAGAAAAACATAACAACCCCTCTCACCCCTTTCTTAAAAAAACGGGTGGGAGGAGAAGGGGACCTGGAGAGATGGCTTAGTGGTTAAAAGTGCTGGTGCTCTTCTAAAGGAGCTGGGTTCATTTTTAACACCCATATGGTTGCTCCCTGTATGTAACTCCTGTTTCAGGGTATCTAACACCAGTATACAAACATATATTCAGGCAAAACACTAATAAATAATTTCTTAAAAAAGGAGGTCTAAAGTTGAAACTAGAGAAGAATGTTCAGTGGTTAAAAGCACTTCCCAGTACCTATTGGTGGCTCACATCATCCAATAGCCACTTGTCTCCTTGAGCACCAGGCATGCACATGGTACAAATACATAAAAAAGACAAACAATCATACACATAAAACTTCAGTATTGAAAAAGTAATCAAGTCATCCTCTGCTATATGACAAACCAAAAGTCAGCTTTGGCTATATGAGATCATATCCAAAAATAAAACAAACTCTAAATCTTGCATGAATATATATTAGAACCTAGTAAAACTAAAAAGTCACTTGACTTGGCTAGAGCGCTGGGATCAAAGGTATTTGCCATCAATGACTTATTTAAATATAGATGGCATATTTCCTCATATTAGAATGTAGCCATATTCACAATGCTTAATTTGAGAAATTTTGTTTTATAAATATTTGATAATATGAAAAGACCAGGAAGTAATATGCTTCTAAAATTTACTATTTTATGTGCAGGAGTGCTTTGTATTCATGCATTTATGGAAATGTACCATACCTGTGTCCAGTATCCAGAGGACAGAAAAGGGCATTGGAATCCCTGGGACTGGATTTAGAAATGTTTGTGAACCACTGTATGGGTGCTGGGAAATCTTCCTCTAGAAGAACCACCAGTGCTCCTGACCACTCTGAGCCAACCCTTCAGTCCAACTTCTACCTTTATAATTAGACAACTGAACCTTCCAGTTCCTAAGGGAAAAACTACTACTGATCTATAATACCAGCCCTGATACTTCATATCTTTTACTCTTGTTACACAGACTGAGCTAGCTTAATACTCATGATCATTTTGTCTTAGTCTACTCAGTGCTGATACTAAAATTCTTACTCAGTTCCATTAATACAAAAATGATTTTCAATCAACTTTTTAGTACAAGTAAGACAAGAAATAACTGCATGTACAAATAAACTTGTTTGTTTTTTTTTTTTTTTTAAGTAGGATCTTACTAAGTAACTATTGCTGGCCTGAAGATTAATATGCAGATGAACTTGGCCTCAAACTATGCCTACCTACAGTCAATGTTCTTAACTGCAATTTTTTTTCTGTCCCACAAATAAAATGGGAATCTAAAGAACAAGTTATTCTAAAGTCTCATTATTTCCTTAACTATAGCCTTGCTTAAGAATCAGTATGAAGGGGGCTGGAGAGATGGTTCAGCGGTTAAGAGCACACTGTCTGTCTGTTCTTCCAGAGGTCCTGCGTTCAATTCCCAGCAACCACATGGTGGCTCACAACCATCTGTAATGGGATCCGATGCCCTCTTCTGGTCTGTGAGAAGACAACTACAGTGTATAAATAAATAAAAAGAATCAGTAAGAAAAAAATCAACAATCCAAACCACTAAAACTACGTCTAGAACCAGGCTTCATGGTCTATGCCTTAACTGCAGAACTTGGGAAGAGATAGGCAAATCTTCAATTTGAACACCCTGGTTTACATAGTAAATTTCAAGCTAACCAGGGCTCTACAATGATACCATGTCTCCAAATAGGAGGGGGGAGTGCAAACATACTACTGGGCCTAGGTGTGGTAGCAAATATTCTTAATTCCAGTTAAATCTCTTTAAGTTCAAGGCCAGCCTGGTCTACAGAGTGGAATTTCAAGACAGGATAGCCAAGGCTACAAATCTTGAAGGAGAAAAAGAGGTCCAAGCTGGCCCTGGCTATTAGAGAGATCTTGCCTCAAAAATAAACTTTGTCAGGTGGTGGTGGTGGTGGTAAATTCCAGCACTAGGGAGGCAGAGGCAGAAGCAGAGGCAGGTGCATCTGAGTTTTTGAGGCAAGCCTGGTCTACAGAGTGAGTTTCAGGACAGCCAGGGCTACAGAGAAACCCAGTCTTAAAAAAACAAACAAAACATAGATTAGATAACTTACTATTGTTCGTGTATATGATTTGTAGAGGTTAGAGGATAACTCTGAAAAGTCAGTTCTCTCCTTTTACCTTACATGAATTCTGATTAGCCATCTCTCCAGCCCATAGTTTTGGTCTTTTGAGGGTTTCAATTAACCCAGGCTGACCTCAAAAATCAAAATCCACTAGCCACAGCTTTTCTTACACTGGGCTTATGCTCAAGTTCTACACTCTCCAGTCTTTCTGTTACTTACTGTTGAGAATTCTAATAAATAAAAATATAATGCTCTCTACAAGCTAACAAAGAATGTGCATGATTCTGGTGATATTTTTATGTTTATATTTGCATTCCCATTACCATCTTGTCTCCATTTCCTCCTAGGCTTCTATCTGCCATTACTATACTAATTTCAATTAAGAAACACAACTTTCTCAACTCACTTCAAGAAAAGATAGTATCTGCTGTTTTCTCTAAAAATCTAAAAGGAATCTTTCAAAACAAAAGATCTCACTTAAAATCCTGTTTTAGCCTTTTCTATTTCTATACTCAATAGTAACATTTTTCAAATAACTTTATTGTTGACACACTTTAAAAAACAAATATTCTGCCTAATTTGATAGCTCATGTTTCTAATCCCAACAGCTAAGAGGTGCAGGATTGCTAGAAATTTCAGGCCAGTTTGAGGACAGCACAGGTTATATAGTAAATTTCAGGTTATCTACAGTGTGAAACCATGTCTAAAAAATCACAAATAAAATTCTGAAAATACTTTTTAGATTTCCTTTAAAACTATGCAACATTATAATTGGTATATTTATGACTTGTGCATTCCAATAATGCATAAATCTTACCTCTCTAGAAAATATTAAACACCTAAGAAATTGTATACATACTAAATGTTTACAAAAGTATATTGATTAGTACAACTTTGTGATGAATCTAAACAAAAGATGACTAATGGAGATAAAATGTTACAAGTATTAATTACAGAATTTAGGTGTTAAATACATGCACTTCATATAATTCAACCTATTAATTTTTTTTAATACTAGGATGAGAAAACACTAAGAAAACTTAAAACACTGTAGTTAGACAAATCTACTTTATAATTTAAGCCAGTGAAATATATACTGACTTGTAAAACATATGCATGAATTAATTTCTCTGCCAGTGGTATTCACTTATAAAATGTACTGAGTCATACTATGTACAAGGCACAGTACCATGCTTCATTAGCTATTAATGTTCACAACAGCCTTGAAGTAGGTAGTTTTTATTCCTACTTTGCGCATAAACTCTGGTATAGATAAATTAAATCACTTGCCAAAGGTCACAAAGCAATATTAAGATTTCACTCAGATAATATACAGCTCCTGTTTTTGTAGACAAAGATGGGTCCACACATGTGGCAAGAACACAATTTTTTCATAGATAATTTCAAATTAACACATCTTTCTTACAAAAATATCAAGCCAAGGACATTATTAACACATATTTCACAAAAAGTTTGGAAACTACTAGTGTTTCAACACTAAATAAGTGGTCAACAGTGGTGCTGTAAACAAAAAACTCACCCACTTTTTGCTAGACTCTATCAAAAAGAAAGTACTCTCTCATTAGTTCAATTTTCACTAAACAGTTACTACAGACTTGGGAACATGGTAGACAAAATTGGTTAGGATAACTTGCTCAAACAGAAATGAAAATTTGTAATTTAATTCTCTTGTGAATTCCAGTAAAGTTTATGCCCTTATACCCATCTGACTTAATTTTTTAAGACAAAGCAACAAATGGCTAAACTTCTGGAGACTGCACTCCCTATGCAGAAGCAAGTTCTCACGTCTGAAAATTCTCCATTATTGAAAAGTACCTACTTACTTGCTTGAATAGTTGGGAGGCACTTGGAACGTTTACTTCTCAACTGGGTGAGGGAAAGCCAGACTTACCTAAATGTCTAGTCAAAGATGTACACTGCAAGCTTAAAATGTTAAAGACTAATTTTCAATTCCACCCAACCCACCCTACCTTAGGGAAGGGCAGACAACAGCTCACCTGGGAATTGGACTCCGACTCAGAGACCTCTTGCTCAAGAAAGGGCTGCTTGACCGCCTTCGGCCATAGGGGCTGGGTGATCTCCCGCTGTAAGAGCCACTCCTTTCATAGCTGGAAGACCGTCTCCGGCTATAGGGACTCACAGACCTCTGTCGTCGGCTGTAGGGACTGGGTGACCGAGCGCTGGACTGGTAAGCAGAAGGCTCTTTGTAAGGTGGGCTGATTGACTGCCTTCTTGAGGTACTTCCAGGACTCTTCTTGTAGGAGTCATAATTGCTAGAAGTATGAGACCTTGGTGGGCTAAGATCGTAATCTTGGCCATAAGAAGCTCCAGAAGGGCTGTCATCTTGCTTGGAACTGTCAGACCATTTCCTATGAGGACTCCTGGATCTCCGTTTAGGGCTATCCACCGTTTTGTAACTTTTGGGTGTTTCTCTTTTCCGATGACTTTTACTCCGGTCCTTGTGTCCAGACTTTAACTCTCGTTCTTTCCGAGTCTTCTCCTTGTGAATTTTGGATGACCTGGATTCCTTGCTGCTGCTTTTGGATATTTGTGCTTTCCCATAATCATCATTCCCCTCCACTGAACGTTTTGAACTACCTGATATCCGGTCCTTCATCGATCCAGATCTGGAGACTTCCTGGTTTTTCTCTTTTTCGGTTTGTTTAGTTTTTAGCAAGTCTCGGGACCGCCGGTGCTGGTGGTGACGATGTCTGTGCAAGCGGTCACTCCGATCCGTTCCACGACGTTCATCGTTCTCCCTCCTGTCAGATTTGAAGGCCATGTCATCTGAGAAGGTGTCTGAATCAGAGCTGATGTCATCATACTCCACCAGTGGTTTGATTATTGTACCCAAAGATGCCGCTTCGGGGGTTACCAACCCCATGTCTTTGGAGTGCTTGGACTTATGCCGCTTGTGCTTCGACACCAAGCGGTGACGCTCCCTGCTGTTGGAGCTGCCACCTCCCGATGACGGCTGCGAAGTTCCAGAAGCTCCTCCACTCCCGTCCTTCTTGCCCCCATGTCTCTCTGAATTGGGCATTCCCTTTCCCCGGGTCTGAAGAAGGGGGAAAAGTTCCCCAGCACTCCAAAAAGCCCCACCCTCCCCCCAGCCCCAACTCCACGCCCACCAAAGAGCCCCTAAAAGGGGGTGGGGAGGGAAGAGACGGTAGGCCAGGCTCCTCCTCCCTCTCGCCTCCTCAGCACCCTCCTACATGAGGTGGGGGGTGAAGGAGAGAGGGAAGAAATGAAGAGTTCCTCGGCACTGGAGTAGCGAGACACCCGGAGCTGCTCGGGTCTGCCCCCCACGGCCGCCCACCCCCGCCGAGTCAATCTTCAGGCCCGCGAGCCGAGGCGGTCAAGGAAGTAGGAAGGCGTCCGCCCGAGCCTGTGGGGCCGACTACGGCTATGGAGCCCTGGGAGGACTGCGCGGGCCCTTCCCCTACCCGGTAGCCCGGCTCGGGGCGGCTTCCTGACGCCGGGCCTCCGCGGCCTAGGTTGCCTCACTACCCCCCTTTGTCCCTCGTGCCTGATGGAGCCCGTTTTCTAGCCTCCGCCTCACCCCAATACCTCACATACACATTTCGCTCCCTCACACAGACTCAGTCACACACTAGATTAAACCGAAACGGCACTTGAGGGAGGGGGGGAGGGGCGGGCTCCACAAATATCGCGAGACTCTACTAGACTCCCGCGATACTTCGTGCTTCCTTTTCACCTCTAGCCATTACTTCACCAGAAAACGCGAGAATAGCACCCAAGTCGCAAATGCATCCCGTTAGATTCTCGCGATACGTTTCCGTCTCCCCTTTCGAGAGCTTTATACAAGCGGAAGTTGTGGAGATTACCTTTAAAATTTAAACCTAACTGATAATTCTTTGCGTAAATATTCCCAGGTTCCTGTGAGGACGGGTCTAATCACAGTTTGTAAGAAATCTTTTGATTAACAAAAATTTTAAAACTAGGGACAAGTGAACATAGCGCAAGCCTGAATATCGGCGCTTTTGGTTGGTTGGTTGGTTGGTTGGTTGGTTGGTTGGTTGGTTATGGGTTTCTGGGTCAGGGTTTCTCTGTAGCCTTGGCTGACCTGCAAGTGTAGATCAGGCTGGTCTCGAACTGAAATCCTCCTGCCTCTGCTTCCCGAATGCTTGAATTAAGGACATGCACCACCACCTCCCTGCTTCAAGTCTGAATGTTTAAACAAAGGTTGCTACTATGAAATTTACTACGTTTTAGGCGTTTTACATTCATTTTCTCTGCCCTTACACCCAGGAGACACTATCCTCATTGCGGTTTTACAGGCAGGAGTCCCAGATTCACAGAAGTTAGTAAAAATGTTAGCTTACAGTGCCAATTGCAGCTCTTCGGTCTCAGCCTTTTCTCTATTGCTGGGATTACAGGCATGTAATACAGCTTTTTTTCCTGAATCTATGAAGTCATTTCTATATATTACTTTTAAAATTCTACATTTTTGGCGTTTTGAGAGAGTCTCCCTATGTAGTCCTGACTAGCCTGGAACTCACGAAGTTCTGCTGGGGATTAAAGGTCTGTGCTACCATGCCCTTACTTCCACATTCTTTTATGAGAATTTAAATGTCAGTTGAACAAATGAGAGAGCTAGAAGATTTACGAAAATAGTAATGGTTGGAATTAAGATTCGATCATTTGCTTGGGTGCAGATTCTGAAGAGCTTTTGAGAAAACATAAGTCAGTTTGAAGCACACTCCCTTAGTCTCAGCACTCCGGAGGCTGAGGCAGAGTTGTGTGAGTGCCAGGCCAGACAGTTGCACAGTAAGACCCTGTCTTTACAAAGAATCTGTTTGAATGCACGGCATAAGGTTTATACAAGGATAGACCCTGAAAAGCTAAAGGGTTGCTCAATGACACATAGATTGATGTTTTATTGTGACAAGCATCCAGTTTCTACAAAAGGAAAGACAGTGAGACTCAGAAAGAACGGGTCTGCGCATGTGCTCACTACCTTCAGGAAGTGGCAGATAGAGTATGCTCGAAGTATTTCTACTACACTACACTTTTGGGGTCGATAAAATTCTACCCTAGGACATCTTGTATCCAAAAGTTCATTTCTCTTTATCTTTTCCATCTCTTTCCTTATCTTGTCTGCTCTCCAGCCAGCCTGGAGCTCACACTCTTCTGCCTGAGTATCAAAACACTGGAGTTAACAGGCATCTGATACCATGAGGGACTGTCATAAATTGGAAGACAAAATTTATAAGCTCTGTGAATTCTCACAAAACTGGTGAGAAGAGTGTTTTGTGAGAATAAAAATTGCTCTCAAAAATAAAATGAAAAAAAAAAAAAGATTGCTTTATATTGCAAAAAAAAAAAAAAAAAAAAAAAGTTTTGAACTCAGTGATTCCAGGTGAGCTTCAATTGTTTGGTTTGCAGGCCTTCCAGGGTAGGCTGTCTGAGCTCTGTGACAAAAACTTGCCTACAAATTCCCAAAAGCAAGTCAGAAAGTTGCTATTTAGATTATACAGAAAGGAACTTGCAGGGCCACGGAGATGGCTCATGGTTAAGAGCACTGGTTGCTCTACAAACAACCCAGGTTCAATTCCCAGCACCCACGGGGCAGCTCACAACTGTAACCCCAGCTCCAGGGATCCAACCCCATTCTATACATAATGCATCCAGGCAAAATACCCGTGCACATACAACAAAATAAATGAGCCATAAAAAATTTAAAAGACATTATATAGACAAGAAGTTTAATTAAAGGTACAATTACTACCTCCACACAGGTGAAGTTAATAATTTAGATTGGTGGTGGAAGGGTGCCACTTTTGAGTCAGCATCTCTCTCTCTCTCTGTAACTCAGACTGACCTGAAGCTCACGTTGAAGCTAAAGGCCATTGTGGCAGCCACTTGTACTCCCCTAAAGTAACGGGCATGACAGGTGTGAGTCAGCATGACTATGCTATTAACTTAGGTTTAAGGTGTTTCTTAGGACGCCTGGGTGATACAGAACTCAAATCCACTTGCCTCTGCCTCCCCAGTGCTGATGTTAAAGACCTCTCTGGACCTCATTTTGTTTTGATTTTGAGACAGTATCTCAAGGACTCTGAGGAGGCCTGGAGCCCAATAGGTAGCAGCAATCTCTGGCTTGTGGGCTGCTGATGCTTGCTTCTATCTCCTTCATGCTAAAATAACAGCTGTGTATTGCTAAGTCAGGCAACATACTCTTAGTATAAACCTTGAAGACTTTTCTATTCCAGTGATGTTAAACACGCATCTTTCTTCCTAGTATGCCTTTTAAATGTTTCTGGTTTTGAGAACTGGTCATACTTTGTGACCTTGGCTAGTGTGGAGTTCAATATATAGATTAGGTTGGCCTAGAACTTACAGAGATTTGCTTGTTTCTGCCTCCCAAGTGCTGGTATTAGTTTGTGCCGCCATAACCAGCTAATTTTTTTTTAATTTAAGTACACTGTCGCTGTCTTCAAACACACCAGAAAAGGACATCAGATCCCTTTACAGATGGTTGTGAACCACCATGTGGTTGATGGAAATTGAACTCAGGACCTCTGGAAGAGCAGTCAGTGCTCTTAACCACTGAGCCATCTCTCCAGCCCCACCAGCTAATTTTTTTTTAATTTTTAGATTAAGTCCCATATTACTGAAGCTTGCCTTAAACTTAGAGATTTATAAGCTTTGTAAGCTTTACATTTTCCTAGTTACACTTAGTATGTGTTTCTATTTATTTGTGTAGAAAGTTTCCCTAAGAAAGCGTTAGTTTTCAAACCCCAGAACAAAAGGCTCTCACTCAGGTGCCAATTTAATGTGTTGAAAGAGACTCCCTCAGTCCCTAAGGTTTCAGTGACCTGGCTCCTCCTCACTTTGCACCAAGCCTCCTCTCCTCAGCCTCTCCAGCCTCTGAACCTCACTGTCTTTTCCCCAGCTGTTCTTTCCTAAATAACCCTGTCATTTTGGTGACACAGTTCTTTTTATCTCTTTACTTCTTGGCTGCCCACTCTTGGTTCCCACTCTCCTGGCTTCTTGGCTTCTGGCCTACCCTTCTCCTCTCCCCTTCTCTTCACATGGCACAGTTTGGTCTGCTGGTCATGTTCTCTCTGGACTCTATCTAACTGGTTGTTGAAGTTTTTACATTAGATATAAGGGAGAGCACAGGCAGAGGTAGAGACACCTGTAAGAGTCCAGAGTGAACCTAACCATGAAAGGAGGGGAGGAAAGTGAGAGAGGGGGAGAGAAGAACCAAGGGCCAAGAGGCCAGGAGCAAGCCAGGAAACCAGGAGACCAAGAGACTGGGGGTAGCTCTGTTAAAAAAGTTGGCCTCAAACTCTCAGAGATCCACCTGCCTCTGCCTCCCAAACGCTGAGATTATAGGCATGTGCTGCCGAGCCCTGCTTAGATTCATATATTATTTATGTCATGAAATATCTAGGATGTACTGTTATGCTCAAAATATTCAAGCTGTATAAGTTTATATTCCTGTATAAGTGTTTCCCAGCACTTAGAAGATGAACGCAGATTGAGAGTTTTGGGCTAGCAATGGCTATACGAGACCCTGCCTCAAGAAGAAAAGAGAGAGAGAGAGAGAGAGAGAGAGAGAGAGAGAGAGAGAGAGAGAGAGAGAGATGAAACTCACATTAGCATTCCAAATTCTATCTAGCAACTCTGACAACTTATTCCAACATATACCTGGATACCTGGTATGCTAGTGGAACAGAACCCCAGACCTTAGCACAACTCACATGTTGGAAATGCCATTCAAGCTGTAAAACTCAGCAGGTAGACAGCACCATTTGCCAAAAATAAAAACAAAGACCCAATTCGCCTAAGTTTTCAGTCTCTAAATGTACTAATGTTGCTTTTTAGCTTCTGTAGTGTAGTTCTGCTTCTGGCTGACTGTATTAACTGAAGTGTGTCAACCCAGAACCCAGCTTTTGTGCTTCAAAGCTTACCCAGAGAAAAGCTCAGAGCTACACTGGGATCCAGAAAACACAGAATAGTTGCTGGCCAGCTAATAGACTTTCTATTGGTCTAAACCCATTTTTGAGCAGTCTTCTCTGTTGAATATCCCACATTTCTTGAGGTCCCACTGGAATACTAGACACTAGAGCTCAAGACACTGGGAGTTGAGAGACCAAATCTTTTGGGTTCAGACTCCATCTTAGAGAACCTAATCTAAAGTAGAATTCAAGTTAACTAACAGGCCTGTACCGAGCACCAGTTTCTAGGCTTCCTCCACCAAAAGACCCGAGTCTAACACCAGTTTCCAGGTTACCCACCCCCAACAAAACCTGCATATAGCATCAGTTTACAGGTTCCCCCAACAAATCTGCGTCTCCAGGTTACAAGTCTGTCCCTGACACTTCACTTTCTAACAACCACCAATCAGGAGGAAAGAAGTTAAGTTTATGGTTTGGCTCCCAGCACCAGCTATTATGTTAAAGGCCATAATGGCCCCCCAATAAGATATGTATCAGGCTAGATACCACCACAACCACCTTCTTGCCTCTGTAAATGCTTGCCTGAAACTAGGCTCAGGGCTCCACCTTCCTGTTGTGTCAGGGTTGACAGGGAGCCCAAGCTGGGGTTTGAATAAGGAGACCCTAATTCGATTGCATTGGAGTCTCAGAGCCCTGTGGAATAAGGATGAATTTTGTGGTCAGAGAACTCCTAAAGGTCCCAGAGTTCACTTTGATAAAAGGGATGCCTAACACTTCAGAGGTTTCTGATACCTCCACCCCAAAACTTAGCAAACTAGAAAGTCTCTTAGTCTGTCACCTCCAAAGCTAAGTCTGGTTAGATGCCTTCTGTTTGATACACAGGAGAGGTTGAATAGGGCTGCCAACAGTGTCTGGGGTCCTGGTGACACTGGATTCAGGTGTGGGAGTGTATGGTGACCACCCCTGATTTGTTTCATTATTATTTGTTTAGGTCCTTCTGTCTCCCTCTTTTCATTGTGAGGGGAGATCCAGAATGTTAAACTGTAAGCAACTCTGTTTCTAAATACCTTTGAAAGCTTTGCTTCAGTAGTTTGAGGTACATAAAAACAGGGAGGGGGACTAGTTCTCCCAGGTGAGCACTTTCTACTCTGTGCCTTCTCTAAGCAGCCCTGGGGAATGGATAAAGTTCCCCTGGTCTGAGCCTGAAGGAAAAAAGAAAGTTTTGCTCCTCTCTCTTTCATGATTCATGTTTCCTTATTAACTAATGATATAGATAATTGGAAAACTCAAAACCCACCATTTTCTTGGGAAGAAAGAAGAATGGGGGAAAAAAACTGGCTGTGGGCTGGGCAGGAGGATTATAGAGAACAGAGCCCGGAGAGAGCAGTTCCCCTTCTGTCCAACACTGACCAAGGAGACTTTAAACAATTTTTGCTAGGTCCTTCTCTTTTTTAAAGATATGTTTATGTATTTTATGATTACACTGTAGCTGTCTTCAGACACACCAGAACAGGGCATCAGATTCCATTACAGATGGTTGTGAGCCACCATGTGGTTGCTGGAAATTAAACTCAGGACTTCTGGAAGAGCAGCCAGTGCTGTTAACCACTGAGTCATCTCTCCAGCCCTGCTAGGTCCTTCTTAAAGGATTAAAGACAGCTGCTAAGAAGACTTTCTTTGTCACCCAGTCTTCCCTAGATACTAGAAAAAAGTAATATATATATTTTTAAAAGGTATCATAAATAGGCCCCAGTCACTGGAGGTAGCTTGAGAAAATGTTTACCAGCAGAGCACTGATTGGGACAAGACCTTTTGCATAAGCCACTGTCACCTTCTCTGATGATGACAGAGAGCTAATGGTCTTCTCTGGTGAATACCTCACATCCTGAGGGTCCTGCTAAGCATAAGCAGTAGAGGCCAGAGGATCTCTGTGAGTTAGAGGCTAGCTTCAGTGAACCTCAGGACAGCTAGGGCTACAAGGAGAAACTCTGTGGGTGTGGGGAGGGGACTACTTACCATAACATACTTCTGTCCTGAAAAGAATTTCCTTAACCATGAAGGTAAACAACTCAATAGCTTCAGGAAGTCCCTAAAACTGGTCAGATTCTCTAGGCTCTTTCTTCCCAAAAGTAAACAAGCCAAGCTGCTGACAGTCATTCTCAGACAAGAAGAGTTGCAAAGAAGACTCTAAAGAGTGGCAAGCTGTTAAAGACTGTGCTAGGAGCAGCAGAGAACGGTTTAGCTGCCTGGAAGAGGTTTAAACCGACTGAGGCTCCTGCAAAGGACACTCTCCAATGTGTTGGGAGGCCTACAGGCTGTCCAGTGTGCTTCAGGTTCCCAGTTTTTGTGAGCTGTTACCCATGCTGGGTCGGGCCTTGGTGATGAAGCTGTCTTTGAGTCATTTCTATTCCTTTAACTAACCGTAATAAAACGCATTGGCTCACCAAGTTGGACTTTGGTCCTATACTGTAGTGAGCTTCCTGGGGTGAGAAGATGTGAGTGTTGCATTTCCCCAGGAAAGTGTGATCACACAGCAGTGTCTGTATACACATCATGAATATACAAGCACACTAAGGTTTCCAGATATTTACAAAGATCTCTTCTTACTAAATGTGTACTGCTGGCCCTGCTTTTGTGAACCATGCTGTCTGTTAGGGTGGCTTTGGAGAATGTTTGAATAGCATTTGGTTGGTTGGTTGGTTGGTTGGAGACAGGGTCTCACTATGTAGCACTGGCTGTGCTGGAACTCACTTCGTAGACCAGGCTGGCCTTGAATCTCTCTGCCTTTGCCTCAGGAGTGCTGGGATTAAAAGCCTGAGCCATGTCTCCATACTGAATAGCATTTCAAAAACAAAGCAAAACAAAACAAAAATGTTTTGAGGCCTGCAGAGATAGATGGCTCAGTGGTTAAGAGCACTGGCTGCTCTTCCAGAGGTCTTGAGTTCAATTACCAACCACTTGGTGGCTCACAACCATCTGTAATGGAATCTGATGCCCTCTTCTGGCATGCAGGTGTACATGCAGAGATTTTTTTTTTTTTTTTTTTTTTGAGACTACATGAGTCTGGCTGGTGGAGAACTTGTTTTGTAGACATGCTTGTCTCCACCGCACAGATCTCCAGCGTGCTGGAATTAAAAGTACAAGCACAAATGGGGTAGCAGTAGCAGACCCTTTTAATCCTAGCACTCTAGGCAGAGGCAGGAAGGTCTCTTAGTTCAAGCCCAGCCTGGTCTACAGAGCAAGTTCCAAGACAGCCAGGGGTACACAAAGAAACCATGTCACACACACACACAAAACAAAAACAAAAACAAAAACAAAAACAAAAAAACCCAAAGGAACAAACAAACAAGGACAAAGAGCTACACGGAGATCAAGATCTTTCACTCACTGATTTCACTGTTGCAGTTTATTCTGGTTCTTTCCAGAGACCATGAACATCTCAGGATTACAGAAATTCTGTTCGTGAGGATTTATCAAGACATTGACTGGAGACATTTTTGTGATTCATACTGTAGAGAACAAGTTAAACTGTGTTCACTGTTGGTATAGAATTAATGATTATACACAGTAGAATCAGATGCAATAAATACATTTTCTATAATATAAAATCACATATATATGTATATATATGTATAAAATTTATAAAACTGAATTAAATGTGTTAGACTGATCTCCAGGGTGTGTACACAACACTAGTATCTGAGTGTAGGCATGCTGTGTGAGTGCTAATCTCACACAGGATAAGGAAGCAGTGATGAGTGAATTCAAGGCCAGTCAGTCTGATCTATGCATCCAGTTCCAGAGCAGCCAGAGCTATCCGAGCCCTGTCTCAAAAACAAGGAGACAAACAACAAAACCCATAAAATACTGTTATCTTCTTTTTAAGAATTTTAGATGATGCTTTAATAGTTTCTGTGCTTGATATAGGTAAGTCCTTACTTATATACCATAAATTGATTCTGACCCCTGTACAAATTGGAAAAAAAATTAAGCTTAACTTAGATCAATAAGACTGTTAATTTCTGTACAAAGCCAAGCTCAACATGGTAAACTAGGATATTGTTTTCCAGTTACTTTGTTTCTTTTAATTTTCTGGAGCTGAGGACCAAACCCAGGGCAAATTCCCAACCCCAAGACCTAATTCTTTTTTAAATTGTTATTTATTTTTGCTTCACTGTACATTGGTGTTTTGCCTGCCTGCATGTCTGTGTGAAGGTATCAGATTCCCTGAAACTGGAGTTATAGGCAGTAATGAGCTGCCACGTGAGTGCTAGGAATTGAACCCAGGTCTTTTAGAAAAACAGCCAGCACTCTTAACCACTGAGCCAGCCCATATTCTAGGATTGTGTTTTCCAAAATCCTCTTGTGTGTGTAATCATTCTTTAAGCACCTCCTGTATAGTAGGCACTGGCACAGAAATACAAAGTTGCATAAGATACAGTGTTAGCTTTAAGGATTCAGTCTAGAAGTAAAACCACACAAACACAGACCTCACTCCCCCAAAAGAAAAAATTTTAAAATGTGATAGAGCACTACTATCCTTTTCTTCTATCTTTAATGAATTTTTAAAATTTATTTTATATGTATGAGCATTTTGCCTGCCTGTATGCTTGTAGACCCAGGTTATCTTTCCAGCCATCTGGCACCCCCCCCCCCTTTTGGAGGTAGTGTCTCACATATTCCATTGCTGGCCTTGAAATTTCTGTGTAGCAAAGGGCTACATATTTTTTAAAGTCTGTCTCATCTAAGTTTCTGTGCTATGACACAAGAATGCTCTCAGAGGAAAATTGTCAGAAGCAAGTATGTCCCAGGAATGGAATTCAGGTCACTTGGCAGCAGGTGCCTTCACTTACAGAACTATCTTGACAGCCTGTTACCAATTTTTTTGGGGAAACCCTCTTGTAGTTCAAGCAGGTTTTAACTTGTTATGAATCTGTGGATGACCTTGAACCTGATCTTCCTAACTTCTCTAAGGTAGAATTACAGGGTTTTACTGCTGTGAACAGACACCATAACCAAGGCAATTCTTATAAGGACAACATTTAGTTGGGACTGGCTTACAGGTTCAGAGGTTTATTATTATCAAAGCAGAAACAGGACAGCATGCAGGCAGGCATGGTACAGGCAGAGCTGAGAGTTCTGCATCTTCATCTGAAGGCTGGTCACAGAAGACTGGCTTCCATGCAGCTAGGTTTAAGTCCATCTCCACTGTGACACAGCTACTCCAACAAGGCCACACTTCTTATTGTGCCACCCCCTGGGCTGAGCATATACAAACCATTACACAGAGATAAGCACACCCTGTATGTTGTGCTAGGGGTCAACCCCCATAGTTTCTGCATGCAAAACAAGCAGCCAATTGAGTTAACCCTTGTCTCTCCCTCCTTCCTTCCTTTTCTTTTTTTTAAAAGATGTGTTTATTTATTATATATAATTACATTATAGCTGTCTCATTACAGATGGTTGTGAGCTCCATGTGGTTGCTGGGATTTGAACTCAGGACTATCTGGAAGATCAGTCAGTGCTCTTAACCGCTAAGCAATCTCTCCAGCCCCGGTCTTTTCTCTTAAACAACATAACTGCCGCTGGCTCTTCAGGAAACTTCACCTTCCCACTTTCTCTAGGAATTAAACCCAGAGCTTCAGGCACACTAAGAGTATGCTACTGGTGAGTTACACGTCTTATCATCTCACAAATCTTACTTTCCCCTGTCCCCAGGCAGGGTTTTTCGGTGTAGCCCTGGCTGTCCAGAAACTCTGTAGACCAGGCTGATCTCATACTCACACCTGCCTCTGTTTTAGGAGCGCAGGGATTAAAGGTGCGCACCACCTCCAGGCAAATCTGTCTTTTGACATTCTGGACACTAAAACTCATTGAAAATCTTTCAATAGATTATTTTGTAAGGACAGGTTTTCACAATGCAGCTTGAACTGGTTATGAATTTGCGATCCCCCTTCCTCATTGGGATTATAGGACTGTGCGACTTCTCCGGGCGATCCAAGTGCTAACGTTTTGTTTGACACAGGGTTCCTCAATGTAGCCCTGGCTGTCCTGGAACTCACTCTATAGACTAGGATGGCCTCCAACTCAGAGATCCGTCTGCCTACTGAGATAAAAGGCTGGCGCCACCACCCGAGAGCCCTATAGCTAACGCTTTTAATTTACAAATTGTGTATCTGTCAAGATGCAAAGTTTCCAAGAGGCATCAACTCTGGGCACACACCTTCAGATGACAAGGTGTGAAGGCTGAGCCAATCGGAGACAGGTCTGTTAGAAATCCCGCGGGAAGGGCGAATCAGCCAATTTCCGCGAGATTTTGGGACTGTTCCTTCTTCCTCGGTCTCGCAGGAACACGATTAATCTCGCGATCTTTGGGAAGTTCCGTTGAGGAAGATGGCGGCGGCCGCGAGCACCCTTCTCTTCTTGCCGCCGGGGACTTCAGACTGAGCCTTCCCCGGAAGAGTGGGGGCCGCTGGTGCGCTGCTTCCCCAGAGCCCAGGATAACTTGGTTCCTCTCTTAGTGGTGGGGAAAGGCTTCCTGGCTTTTGGCGGACACAAGAGTTCACCGCTGTCAGGATGAAGGCTCAGGGGGAAACCGAGGGTGAGTGACTAGGGGGTGGTGGGGGAAGAAGGGGCGGGACACAACTGTGGGGAGCCAATCTGTGAGAGGAGGTGGAGACCCACGCCCCTCCAGGGCCACGGAACTGGATCTAGGTGGAATGTACCTTATGGATCCGGACTGTGCTTTACAGACGTTGGTGCTCCCGCCTCTCCTCCCCTGTGAAAGGTTTTCTGCAGGACTAGGGACGAGTAGTTGAGCTTCAGGGTACTTTCAGCTTAGCTTGGTGGGACATCAGGATAGTGAAACAAACTTGTTGATGCTTTGTTTCAGGAGAGATCACTGAAGATGACACTAGAACAGTGTCAAAGTAATAAAGGTTTTTTTTTTTGTTTGTTTTTGTTTTTTGGTTTTTTAGCGTGTGGTAAGTGGTTCCGCCATTATAATAATAAAAGCTAGCAGTTTCTTGGGATGTCTTAGTGTTCAAATAGTGTCTTTAAAAACTGCTCTTTCAGTTGTTCTTGAATAATGGCTTTAAAGCTTGGGAGAAATATATTCAGAACTAGACACTGGCAGGAACAATCCCCAAACCAATTTCTCAGTTGAGGGAAGAAAAGGGAAGGGATTGAATCTTTTTTTGTTTTCTTTCAAGACAAGGTCTTCCTGCCTCAGCTTCCCAATCGCCAGCTTACACACCATCATGGCCAGGAAGAGTTTGAATCTTGGTTTAACTATTCCCCTCATAACCATAACCTTATAGACTGGCTTATCAAAATGAAGTCTTGACATTTGTAGAAAAGGTGGATGATACTCAAAATAAGCCGTGTTTAGCAAATACCACATTCTCACTTATAAGGCATCTCTACTTAAGTATGTGTTGGTTGTGAAAAAGAAAAAAGAATATCTTCAGGACAGAAAGGTTAATGGAGTATGAACTAAAGAAGGAAGCTTAGCTGTTTGGAGGTTGGGGCAGGGGTGGCTGTGGAGTAAGAGACTCAGAGCAAGTATAATATCCTATATGAATGATATAATGAATGCCAAAATGATACTCATTACTTTGTATGTTAATTTAAAAAATTTAGAGGCTGTGGATGAAGACCAGTGGTTGAAGCAAGGTCTTCTTGCTTCTTGTCCACAGGTTCAATCCCCAACACCAAAAGAAAAGGAAAAAGGGAGAAAGCAACAAAAATTAATGAAATCAGTGTTTTCATACTAAAAACTAATTATAATTATGTCTTGTTCAAATTGTGCTCAATATACATCCTTCAAGATATTGCCTGCCAATTACAAATTATTTGTTTGTTTCAGTGAATAGCTTGAACAGAAGCTCAGCATAGAATACCTGTAATCTCACTTAGAAGGTAGAGGCAGTAGGGGTGGGACTTCTGGACTGCCCTTTTCTTCTCAGCAAGTTCAAGGCTGATTTAGTGATTTAGGCTAAATGAGACCTTGCCCAGGGGGAGAAAAAAAAAAGGCCTCCAGTCAGTTGGTTAAAATGCTTCTTGTGCAAACATGAAAACAGGCCTGAGTTTGACCCTAACAGGAAGCTCTGTGTAGCTCACTAACTCACTCAATTAGGAGCCAACTCAGTGAGCCCCATGTCCCAGTGAGAGACCCTGTGTCAATAACAAACACCCAAAGAGCCAAGTGGTGATGATTCATGCCTTTAATCCTAGCATTTAGTAGGCAGAGGCAGGTGGGTCACTGAGTTTGAGGACAGCCAGAGAAGCTCTGTCTCAACCCCATCCCCCCAAAATTAATTTAAAAGGTGTCTGTTTATAGTGGAAAATACCCATAGAAGGCTGAAGAAAAGGAGAAAAGAGGTGACTTTGAGGAGAGTCTGGGCTATAACCTAAGCCTGGGAGGTGACCCGTGTTTATAGTCCTAGCACTTTGGAGGTAGAGGTAGCAGCAGCATGAGGAGCTCATTCTTACATTTCTTTATTTGGAGTGGGGCATTTACCATATCCATTGTGGGCTCTGGGACATGAACCCAGGCTCTCACGTTTGGTGTGGAGTTTGCCTACTCAGGGAGCCACCATGTCAGCTCTCAAGGTCATGCTCAGCCAGATGGACTTGGAGGTCAGCTGTGTTGCCAGAGACAATCTGAAATGGAAGAAAGAAGCAGGGAGGGGCTGCAGATATAGCTGAGTGGTTAAGAGCCCTCTGCTTTTGGCAGAAAACACATGCTCACATGGCAGTTCACAACCGTTGGAACTTTAGTTTCAGGAGTCTCAGTGCCATTGCACAGACATGTCATACATACATGAGTCAGAAAAAAACACAGGGAGAGATGGCTCAGCGGTTAAGAAGATTGGATGCTCTTCCAGAGGTCCTGAGTTCAATTCCCAGCAGCCACATGTTTGGTCACAACCATCTGTAATGGAGTCAGATGCCCTCTTCTGGTGTGTCTGAGGACAGCTATAGTGTACTCATATACAATAAATAAATAAATCTTAAAAAATAATGTATTTCATGTGTATGGTGATTTTGTCTCTCCTGTATTTCTGTGTACCAAGTATATATTGGGTGCCATCAAAGGCCAGCAGACCCCTGGAGTGGATTTACATGTGGCTGTGAGCTGTCATGTGGGTGGTGGGACTTAAACCCAGATCCTCTGAAAAGAGCAGCTAGTGCTCTTTAATGGATATGTTAGGCATTGTAGAACACTGCTTTGATGTCAGTACTTAAGAGGCAGAGGCAGGTGGAACTATTTGTTCAAGGTCAGCCCTTTTTTTTCCCTTAAGATTTATAGATTTATTTATTTATTTATTTATTTAATCTTCAGAAGAGAGCATCAGATCCCATTACAGATGGTTGTGAGTCACCATGTGGTTGCTGGGACTTGAACTCAAGACCTCTGGAAGAGCAGTCAGTTCTCTTAACCACTGAGCCATCTCTCCAGCCACAAAGCCAGGCTTTTTAGACTAACATCAAACAAAACAACAAAATGCATCTGGGCCTGGAAGATTCCAGGAACTCATGGGAAAGGAGAGAACAGGCTGCAGTAAGCCATCTTCTGACCTCCACAGGCACTGTGGCAAGCTCACATTTGTGTTCACACATACACAGACATCCACATACAAATAAACACAGTCTGGTTTGGTTTCTAGTAGTAATTTAAATGTTTGTGTTATATGTGGATGGTTTGCTTGCATATGTCTATGTACCACATGTGTGCCTAGTGCCTGTGGGAACCAGAAGAGGGCATCAGATCCTCTGGAACTGGAATTGGGAGGTATTTGTGAGCTGCTTTGTGGTTGCTGAGAATCTAACTCAGGTCCTTTGGAAAAGCAGCAAGTGCTCTTAACCACTGAGCCATTTCTCCCTTGGTTTTTGTTGCTGTTTATTTTAAGACAGGTTCTCATTATGCAGACCAGGCTGGTCTTGACATCTCAAAGGTCCTCTACGTGTTGGGAAAAAATGTGCATTTCACATGCCTGGCATAAAAATAAAATTTAAAGCTGTCTTCTAAGCCGGACACAGTGTGTTAAGTGTATACATATAGTCACAGTGACTCAGGAGGCTAGGGCAGGGGGATTTTTGGGGCTGAAGACTCCCAGGCCAACATAATGGGCAGCTTAGTAAGATTATGTCTCTTAGGAAATTATGTTAGAAAACTCTGTATGTTGTGTATACATTTGAGACTTAGTCTCCCACTGTAACTCAGGCTAGCCTTGAATTTACAAACCTCCTGCTTTCGTGTCTCCAGCACAGGGACAGAATGTATGGGTGACTATTTTACTAGCTAGCTCTCTTTATGTTTTAGAGTAAATTATATGAAAAATACTTTGGCAGTTCCTAAATGAAATACAGGAGTTTCTTTTGTAGGAGAAATGGTGGAAGGTGTTGATATCAGAGTGTCTACTGATGTTTTCTGCTTTATGTTGTAGAGTCAGAGAAGCTGAGTAAGATGAGTTCCCTCTTAGAACGGCTCCATGCAAAATTTAACCAAAATAGACCTTGGAGTGAAACCATTAAGCTTGTGCGTCAAGTCATGGTGAGTATTATAACTAAATGTAAGTTACTAAGAATTATTTAAGAAACTAGATTTGTGAGTGAGGGTTGCTAGTTCCAATGCTGTGTCCTTGCTTTTACTCATAACACTGCATGGTGGTGTTGATTTCAGAGGCCAGCTTAGGAAGGAAGTGCCTTAGGAAGGAGGTAGCGTGAATTCCCATATCCACAGAGAATTCATTCTAGGACTCCTCACAGATCAGGGGCAAGTAGGTGTCTGAGTTCAAGGCTAGCCTAGTCTACAGAGTGAATTCCTGGAAAACCTGGGATACATAGAGAAACCCTGTCTCTCTCTCTCTTTCCCTCTCTCTCTCTGTCTCTCTCTCTGTCTCTCTCCCTCTCTCTCTCTCTCTCTCCTCTCTCTCTCCTCTCTCTCTCTCTCTCTCTATATATATATATATATATATACATATATATATATATATATATATACTGTAGCTGTCTTCACACACACCAGAAGAGGGCATCAGATCCCATTACAGATGGTTGTGAGCCACCATGTGGTTGATGGGAATTGAACTCAGGACTTCTGGAAGAGCAGTCAGTGCTCTTAACCACTAAACCATCTTTCCAGTGAAACTGTCTTAAAACAAACAAAAAGGTCTTTGCACAATATTTTTAAACATTCTTCTACATTACTTTCAGTGCTTAACAATACAAACAACATGTGACTACATGCTGTGGTGTTTGCTGTCAGTACAGAGCAGTATTTTTCTCTGAGAAGCAGTCTTTGGTATTTTTCTCTAGCGGTGAACTTGATTTGGTAAAGCAGTTGCACAAGCTGGCATTGAATTTGTTCTGGAGTTCAGGCAGGCTTTGAACACTCAACCTTCTGCCTCACTACCCAGGTGACCTGTATCATATGGCCCTTTCATTCAGAGTCTTCTGTGTAGTCTTGAATTTGCTGTATGTCTGTGGTGGTCCTGCTGTAGCTTCCCTGGTGCTGAGCCGACAGCTGTGTACCCAGCTCTCCTTAGCTTCTCTTTGGTCTGTTTGAAATTGGGTCACATTGAGTCTTTTTGGGTTGCTGTTTTGCTTTTGCTTTTTATTAACCTCTTGTTTGGTACCCATCCACTGCTGATGTCTTTCTCAGTGCACCAGTGTGGTGTTACTTGAACTACTTAAGTGGAAGGTGGAGCCCTGGGAAAGCATGCTAGCTGTCTGCTAAGTATTCATTCACATCACTCAGCCGCAGTCAAAGGACAGGGATTCACTTTGTGTCGGCTCACTTATATTTTAGCTTTTCTATATATAAATTGCACTTTAATGAGAATATTCTGTTCTCCCTACAAAGGTTTACTTTAATTCCAGAGTAAGTCTACTTTATTAGCATTTATCTGTCCAATCATCAGATTATTGCTAGTGGAAGAACTAAATTTGTTAATAAGGCCAGAGCCAAGGGGTGTAATTAGTTCAGTGGTTAAGTGTTTGCTTAGAATGTATAAGACAGTCATTCTCTAGCAGTGGGCAAAATTAAAACCAAAGTCCTGTATTTTAGGCTCCATGGCAGTACTTGCTACTGTGTGACTTTGAACAAATTATATAATTGTGATCTCTGTGAATTTCTGTTTCCTCATGGAAGCAGGCGATGCTAGTTTGCTAATCTAAGATATTTTGTTTTGATTGTGTGTGGAGGTGTTTTTTCTCCATGTATACCTTTGTACTCTGTGTGTTCCTAGTGCCCATGGAGGCATCAGATCTTTTGGAACTAGAGTTACAGACGGTTGTGAGCCACTGTGTGGGTACTGGGAATTGAATGAGTCCTCTGTGAGACCAACCAGTTCTCTACTGCTGAGCATCTCTCTAGCTACTTTTCTAGACAGTTTTGGTGTGGGGACCAAACAAAATAGACAATGGAGGATAACCTTGAAATGACTTGATTTCCATTCCCTCCCTCCACCTCAGAATGCTGAGATGGCAGGCAAAGGCTGCCACTGACTGTTTACTGTCTTGCTGGAGATTGATGTCAGGGCTTTGTGCATGCTGGGCCATTGCCCTCCATTTTGAAACTATGGATTCTGCTCAAAAATGCACGTGCATCATCTTATTTTTGTTTGCATACAAAAAAAAGTGTTTTTAGATTTTCCCTTTTATTGTTCCATAGTTTGCTATTTTGAGGCATGGTCTACTAATATCTCAAACTGTTCTCAACTATATAATTCTCCTGCCTCTGTCTCCTGAGCTGCCATTTGAAACTAGCATCACTCTTCCATTATATGTTTTCAAGTACATTTATTTACCTGTTAGACAGAGGTTTACTGTGTAGCCTCCATGGGTCCAGAGAACTAAACTTAGGTCTAGAACAGCAGCAAACACTCAAAATTGCTGGTCCATCTCTCTAGCCCACCCCCTCCTTTTATAAAAATAAGGTTTTAAAAAAATTATGTATGCATGTCTATTAATCAGTTTTTGGAGATGGTTTCTGTATATAGCCTTGGCTGTCTTGGAACTCACTTTGTAGACCAGGCTTGCCTGGAACAGATCCTCCTGTCTCTGCTTCTGCCTCTGCTGAGAGCTGGGATTAAAGACATGTGCCACCACAGTATTTATTTTATATGTATGGGTGTTTTGTCTTTATATATTGCACTATGTCTGTACTTTGAGGTCACAAGAGGGCATTTGTTGAATCCCTTTGAACTGGAGTTACAGGTGGTTGTGTGCAGCCTTGCCGGTGCTGGGAATCAAGCTTTCTTCCTCTTCTTCTTTATCTTCTTTGTTTTCTTCTTTAATACAAATCTTTTAAAAAAAGGTTTATTTTATGTATGTGAGCACACTGTAGCTGTCTTCAGACACACCAGAAGGGGGCATCAGATCTCATCACAGATGGTTGGGAGCCACCATGTGGTTGCTGGGAATTGAACTCAGGACCTCTGGAAGAGCAGCCAGTGCTCTAACCACTGAGCCATCTCTCCAGTCCCAAACTTGCATCTTCTGCAAGAGCAACATGTATTCTTATTTGCTGAATGGCTTTCCAACACCTTTTCTCTCTCTCTCTCTCTTTTTTTTTTTTTTTTTTTTTTTTTTTTTTTTGGTGACAAAGACTCATGTTGCTCTTGCAGACTTGGAACTTCCTGTGTAGACCAGGCTGTCAAAATGATTTACCTGACTCTTCTTTCAAAATGCTGGGATTAAACGTTTGTGCCGCTATGCCTCGTACATTTATTTATTTTTATTTCTGTTTTTGAGTGTTTGCCTGTGTATTGGAAATCCCAGTACCAGTTTTATAGGTGGTAGGAACTAAACCCTAGTCCTTTGCAATTACAGTAAGTGCTTTTAACCATGGAACCCTCTCTAGCCTCCCAAAAAAACGTTTTAAAAAGTAATTTAAACCAGGCAGTGGTGGCACACACATTTAATCCTACCACATGGGAGCAGAGGCAGGTGGATCTGAGTTGGGACCATCTTTATAGAGTGAGTTCCAGGATAGGCAGGGCTACACAAAGAAACCCTGTCTGAGAAACAAAACAAAATGTGTATCTACATCTCTGTCTCTTGTGATTTGAAAACTCATCACCTTCTTCTGGCCTTCATGAGCATTTACACATGTGGTATATATTTCTAAAGGTGCACATTATTATTATAAAAATGTGACAAAATCACATTTTTGTGAATGATAATTATTTAGAAAAATGTTAAATGAATGTGGCAGTTTTTTTAATTTAAAGGTTGTCATTTAATACTCTAAGGAAAACATTTAATTTGAAAAGTGTTCATTTTACTTGCTTGGGGATTTTTTAATACAGAATTTCTCTGTGTAGTTCTGCCTGTCCTGGACCTTGCTAGCCTTAAACTCAGTATCTGCCTGCTTTTGCTTCCTGGATTGCTGGGTTTAAAGGCATGAACCACTACTGCCAGCCATTTGTTTTGTTTTGTTTTGTTTTGTTTTTGAGACAGGGTTTTTAACCCTGGTTGTATGTTTTGGTGCCCAGTCTGGCCTTAGATTTACAGATATCATCCTCATGGGATTAATGGCTTGCACCAGTACACCTGGCAACGTTGTTGTTTCTGTAGGCGGTAGATTACACTCATAACATTTAGATTCTTAAAAGTTTTCCTTCCCACATTTAGCTTATATTAATACTAGAATACTTTTTTGTACTATCACATATTGGTATGGATATATTCATCCATGTGATCTTTTCTTCCTTTAGGTAGATGAACAGGAGAAGAGTTAAGAGTCTGTAGGCTATCTGGGCTTGGTGGTATACAACTCTAATTTTAGAATGATGGCCATTCTAGGCTATAAGAGGAGTTCCAGATCCTGTCTTAAGAAAACTAAAATAAGGGGCTGGAGAGATGGCTCAGTGGTTAAGAACACTGACTGCTCTTCCAGAGGTTCTCAATTCCCGGTAACCACATGGTGGCTAGGATGCCTAGACATTTTACTATGATCCCTGAGTGTCCACAGCCCTCTGTCTCATTCCTACAAATAAGGGAATGTTAGGAAATGCTCTCCCTACAAAAGACAACTATTCTTAGGAGCTAGAGGCAGGAGGATCAGAATTTTAAGGTCATCCCTAGCTGTCTAGAAACCTTGTCTCCAAAGAAAAAAAAGAATCTGTAAGTCTAATTGCAGTTTAATCTACTAAGGTAACATCTATGTTTACCTGAAACATTGGTTTGGTTGCTGTTTTTACTTGATTCATTTTGTGATTTGATACAGGAGAAGAGAGTCGTAATGAGTTCTGGAGGGCATCAGCATTTGGTCAGCTGTTTGGAGACATTGCAGAAGGCTCTGAAAGGTTTGTACACACCTTTGTAATATGTTCATTTTTTTTTAAAAAAAATATATTTATTTTATATATATGAGTACACTGTATAGCTGTCTTCAGACACACCAAAAGAGGGCATCAGATCTCATTACAGATGGTTGTAAGCCATCATGTGGTTGCTGGGAATTGAACTCAGGACCTCTGGAAGAGCAGTCAGTGCTCTTAACCACTGAGTTGTCTCTTTAGCCCTGTAATATGTTCATCTTAAGGCTCACATTAAGAAGGATTTTTGAGGAAGGTTAACTTCCAAAGTAAACAGAAATATAAATTAAGGGAGATAACTTTCTGTGCTAGATGTTGCTTTCATTTTATTTATGGAGTTGAACTTAATTTGTTCCTGAATTTGTAGGGTTTTTTTTATTGACTTGTTTACTTTATGGTGTGTGTGTGTGTGTGTGTGTGTGTGTGTTATATGCAAATGTGCATATGCAACAAAGTTGATGAAGATTAGAAATCGTTAATGAGTCAGTTCTTTCTGCTGTTCATTCTGGGTATTAAACTCAGTCTGTCAGGCTTTCAAAATAAGTGCTTTTTTCCCAATTTAAACACTCTCGCATTATGAAGCATTTATTTTGAATTTATTTATTTTTGAGGCAGGATTTCACTATGTAGCCTTGGTTGGCCTGGAACTCCACTATGTACACCTTAAACTTACAGAGGTATGCCTCTGCCTTCCGAACCGTGGGGTTAAAGGCCTGCACCACCACTGCCCAGCCTCTACCTTTGATTTTTATGAGTAATGTGAGAACTCTTTCGTTGTTGTTTTGGGGAGTTACCAGTTGAACTGAAGGAAGTTCACATCATGTAAAGTACATGTGCTTGAAATTGAATCCAAGGAAGGCATCAAGTACACTGTATATTCCATCATTAAGAGACACCTTTGAGAGGCTGGAGGGATGGCTCAGTGGTTAACAACTCCAGACTCTGTTTAACAGGACTTGAGTTCAATTCCCAGTACCCACATGGCAGCTCACAGCTGTCTGTAACTCCAGGGAATTTAGCGTCTTCACACAGTCATACTGCAGGCAGAACACCAATGCACATAAAATAAAATAAAAATACAGTCTAGGCTCTCTTTATGTTCTCATCCTTTTTATTCTAGCATTATTAGATAGCCTAGGCGTAGAGGGACACAGTATGCTTGCCTGGCTTTGTGTTAGTTTTATATGCTTTCTTAGTTAA
The DNA here is from genome assembly GCF_963924665.1 of Micromys minutus. Lineage (NCBI taxonomy): Eukaryota > Metazoa > Chordata > Mammalia > Rodentia > Muridae > Micromys > Micromys minutus. The sequence continues at coordinate 44,968,445 of NC_137979.1, read as the reverse complement.
AGATACTTTGACCCACATAAGTAGTAATAAAAAAGGAGAAAATCATAGATTGATAGTATTTCTGTTGTTTTGTTTTTTTGTTTTGTTTGAGGCAGAGTCTCATAGACTAGTCGGACTTGGGGATTATGTAATGCAGTCCAGGACTGACATAACAGGTGTGCATTGCCATTCCTGGTGTTCATATTTTTTGTCTTCCTCTGTCTATCTTGTGTTTAAAGGCAGGGTTTCACTATATAGCTAAGGCTGATCTTGAACTCCTCATACTTCTGCCTCTGTCCCCCAAATGTTAGCTAGCATTATAGGTATGTACTAGCACACCTAACTTGACCCTATAGTTTTTGTTTGTTTTTCTTTAGCCATCTGTCTCTGTTTGTCTATTGTGACAGTTTCTTTGTGTAGCTCTGGCTGTCCTGGAACTCACTCTGTAGACCAGGCTGATGACCTTAAACTATAGTTCAGACTCAGGTCTGCCTCTGACTCCAGAGTGCTGAGATTAAAAGCATGCTTCCACAGTGCAGGCTCCATAACTTTCAAATATGTTTTTATTTTGATTACCTTTATTTCTGTGACATAATAGTTAATTAAAGCAATTTAAGGATGAAGGTTTGATTTTTGCCTTACAGTTTGAGGGTGTATAGTTTCTCATGTGGAGAAGGCATGACAGTCAGAATGTCAGGTCACAGTGTACTGATAGTCAGATTTACTGATGAATGCTGGCACTCAGTTCACTTGCTCCTTAGTCCTTGTATTTAGTCCTTACCACCCATATTCAGAGTGGGCCACCTCAGTTAGTCCTCCTCAGAAACACCCTCAAAGATATATACTAGCAGTACATCTTTGTACTTCTAAATCCAGTCCAATTGACAGTGGAGTTTAAGTGTCACAGTCTTACTATACTCTTACCACTTATTTCAGTGACATATCACCATGTCCTTTACCTGACTACCAGGTCACAGCTAAGCCTCAATAAACTTGCTACAGATTATAGGCATCTGAACTATTGAGTATGTTTATGGCTTTTGAAGGGTGGATATACTCACTTATTTGGAATATTCTATATGAATTCCTTTCCCCCCTCCCCCATTTCTTTTTGTAGTAACATCTTTGCCAGCGATGACTGATCGTTTGGAATCAATAGCCAGACAGAATGGGTATGTAATTTTACTGTGGGTAGAAATGTACATTGCAGTGCTAATTTTGGGGAGCTTTTTTATGTGTCTTCTATTAATTTTTTGTTTTGATTTGTTCCTGCTAGACTGGGCTCTCATCTCAGTGCCAGTGGCACTGAATGTTACATCACGTCAGATATGTTCTATGTGGAAGTACAGTTAGATCCTGCAGGACAGCTTTGTGATGTAAAAGTGGCTCACCATGGGGAGAATCCTGTGGTATGTGTTTATTTCACTGAAATCTATGGGGTTTACTTAGGAACATACTTAAAAATGAATTGTTGGGGTTGGAATAGCTTGGCTTGTAGGATTTTTTCATGAGCCACTGTAATGATGATGTAATGGGCCACACTGGTAGTTTTAAAATAAAATTTAGAGGGACAGGTCTTTCTGACATCATCCAAGTTCTTTGCTGAGTAGAAGTACCAACCATAGCAACACTTTTCATTTCATACTAACAAACTAGTACTTGGATTGAACAAGAAATGCTCAGAATACAGAAACAGTCTTTCAGTTGCCATCAAAGTGATTACAATCATGACAGACAATACAAAAAATCCTGTAGTAGAGATGGATGTAAAATGTGTATAACTAAGCAGTTCTAGATAGATTACAGGGATGATGGTGAAGAGAGATCCTAATGCTTTAAACAAACTACTAATGATTCCTTTAAAAATGATTTCATTTGTTTTGATTTTAAAAATCTCACCCCAAGTTCCTTGTTCTCAAGTAGAAAAAAGGCTTTTTGAGACACTGGCAAGATGTCTCTGGGTAAAGTGTGAGGACCAGAGTTAAGATCCTTAGCATCATGTGAAATGGTATATATGTAACCCTAGTGTCAGGGGCTGGTGGGATTGAGACAGGCAGGTCCTGGGTGCTTGCTGGTCAGCTAACTTCAGGGAAACATCAAGCCTCAGGGTAATCTCCAGGTTCAGGGAGACCTTGTCTCCGAACACATGAAGGCCACTGACAGAAGAAGACATCTATGGTCTCCATGCACACACACACTCACACACACAGCTTTAGTCTTGAAATAAGGGCTCTCTGTGGTTTTGATATTTTTGTTTTGAAGCATGTGCTATTATAATGCTTTTTGATGTTTTTAATTTTGTTAATTAGTTTAATCCTTTAACCTAATTTCTTTGATTTTAGAGCTGTCCAGAGCTTGTGCAGCAGTTACGGTAAGCAGATAATACTGATGTATTTCTTGGCACTGACAGATAATCCTGTTCTCTGAGGGGAATGGCAGTTGTGGGGTGGGGTGGAGGGCTTTGTCTTAGAGTGAGTCCAGTCTGCCAGACACATCACCATGCCTCAGCCTCAACAGTTCAGCGAAAAGTTGAAAACTTTGCTGTTCTTTATAACTTGGATTTTTGAATTGATTTATTTATTAATTTATTTAATTTTTTGTTTCTTGGAAACAGGGTTTCTCTGTGTAGCTCTGGCTGTCCTGGAACTAACTGTGTAGGTCAGGCTGGCCTCAGACTCAGACTCTATGTGTCCTTGTCTCCCAAGTGCTGTGATTAAAGGCGTGTGCCACTACTGCCTGGCTGTGAATTTATTTTCTTGACAAGACTTTCTGTCTGTTCCTGTTTATGTTTAGAATTGAGTTAACATGACTTTTTTTGTTTGTCGTTTGAGACATGGTTTTATGTTTGGGTTCAGGACTAGGCTGGCTTCAGGACTCTATTTAGCCAAGAGTAATTAATCTTCAGCTCCCAATCCTGTCTCTAACTGTTGGGACTAGAGGCATGAAGTTTATGTACTTGAGACTAGCCTTAAATTCACTATATAGTCCAGTCTGGCCTTGAACCTTTAATATTTTCTTAACCTTATTTTATTCTTATTGTTTGCTTGGGTTTTTGAAACAGGGTCTCTTTGCGTAGCCTTGACTGTCCTGGAGCAGACTCAACCTCACAGAGATCTGCTTGCTTCTGCCTCTGAAGTGCTAGGACAGCACTATGCCTGGCCTTTATCTTACTTGTTTCTGTGTGCTTGGTATTGGGTCCAGGGTCTTGTTCATGTTACTTACTTTACATCAACTCACCCTCCCACCTGGGGCCTTGAACCTCTAATCCTCATGAACTCTCCTGTCTCTGTTTCTAAATGCTGACATTATAAGCACCCTCTATCACAACCAGTCTTGAGTGTGACAGTTTTTATCCCTATATTTAGTTTCTCATTTCAGTATTATGCAGGTAATTTTTTTATCTCTTTTCATTCCTTCCTGAGGCAGGGTACCACTGCCTGGCCTGGACTCTTCTTTGTAGGCCAGGTTGTCCTCAGACTCCCTGCGTCTGGAGTGCTGAGATTAAAGGTGTGTTTTAGTAGCTCTGGCGGTGTGTATCTTTTTGAGATAGTGGTTTATCCAGTATACACTGGCCTCATGATCACTATGTGTCTAGGATAGTCTTGAACTCTTGATCTCCTGCCTCTTTTATCCAAGTACTGAGGTCACAGACATGCACCACTTCCCAGCATTACTGGAATTCCTTTGCCAAAGTGAATTTACTAGACACATTTTAGAACATTTGATAGCATCCCTGGCCTCTTTCTTTGGACTTGCCAAAAGAATCCACTCAATTGTGATAATCAAAATATCTGGGTAAGGGCTGGAGAGATGGCTCAGGGGTTTAGAACCCTGACTTCTCCTTCAGAGGTCCTGGTTCAATTCCCAGCAACTACATGGTTGCTTACAACCATCTGTAGTGGGATTTGATTTCCTCTTCTGGTGTGCATGAAGATAGAGCATTCATATATATATATAAAATAAAATATATTTTTAAAAAGCTGTGGTTCAATTTTAAAAAAATGTATGAGCTGGAAATGTAACTTAGTGGAGCATTTGCCTAGTGTATAGACTTGAGGGTTCAGTTTCTTCCAGCACCACAAAAATCAAAACTATTTCCATAGGTACGTTATTGTATATTTTATATTATGTGCATATGTATATTTATGTGTATGTATATGTGTACACACACACACACCTTGTCAGATATCTACAGGACAAAATCACTACTGGGTAAGAAGTGCTAATAGAATCATCCGAATTCTTATTGATCAAATGTGAATAGAATGTTAGGCATGGTATCACACACCTTTAATCCCAGCACTCAGGAGGCAGGCAGGTCTCTGTAGAGTGAGGAATTTGAGGGCAGCAGCACTATAAAGGAAACTCTTCTGCGACCCCAGTGCTGGCAGGGAAGGTGCTCTCCTCCATGCTTCTTAATTCCTTTTGTCTGTCTTGTTTTTCTTATTCAGTCTGGTCAACCTTAGCTCTTGGGACATTAACACCTTTAGAATGGGTCTTGCCACTTGAGGTGATCTAATCTACCTAATCCCTTACAGATATGCCCAGAGGTTTTGTTCCATGGTGATTCTAAATCCCATCAAATTGACAATTAAGGTTAATCTCATCACAAAGCCCTACCATTGAATCGGGAGTGTATGAGAACATTGTCTCCATACCATTAATGCATTTTTATTTCCCTTTTGAGAAAAAGCTGTGTCCATAACAGTCTGTTACTGCTGGTTGCTTCTCCTACTAGCTTGATTTGTCTCCCTTTGAACTGAGTGGGATTCCCGTATTTATATTTAAACCCAGACTTTCTGGTAATTTGAGGAAGTTCTGGTAATTTTTGTTTTGAATATTGAACAAAAGGATGTCTTAGAAAGATTTTTCACTTTGAGGAAGTAGGTTTTATATTCAGGTTTGTGTGTGTGTGTGTTCTGTTTATTGTGTTTACAGTCAAATATCCAATTTCAACCTTTAAAATGTTTTTAGGTTTATTTGTTTTATATTATATAGCTGAGTAATTTGTCTGCATGTATGAATATTCACCACATATGTGTCTGTAAACAGTTGTGAGCTACCATGTGGGTGCTGGGAACTAAACTTGGGTTCTCTATAAGAACAGTAGTGTTTTGAACTACAAAACCAGGTCTGGAACCATGTTTTAAACACTGTAATACAGCCAGGCTGTGGTGGTGCCTGCCTTTCACCACAGCACTTGGGAGGCAGAGGCAGGTGGATCTTTGCATTTGAGGCCAATCTGGTCTACAGATCAAGTTCTAGGGTAGCCAGCTACAGAGAAACCAAACAACCAAAACCAAACAAAACTACAAAAAAACCCAAAAACATATGTATGGTCAAATATATTGGTATGCATATATCTTATAATCTTTTCTAGTATCCCAGAGGCCAGTGTAGTGGAATTGTTGCAAATTTGAGTTTTGGGCTACATAATATTAGGCTGGCCTGAGCTACTCTATCTAAACAAACAAGCAATGGGGCTGGAGAGATGGCTCAATAGTTAAAGCACTGGCTTCTCTTTCAGATGACCCAGGTTCAGTTCCCACAGCTGTATGTTACTCCAGTTCTAGGGAATCTGACATCCTTACACATACATGCATACATGCATGCATACACCCAAGCAAAAACATAAATGTATATAAAGTAAAAATGAGTGAATGAATTAGTTAATGGATAAATAGATAAATGGTGATAATGTAAAATAAACCATGTAACTATTGCATTGAAACTCACTAAGATGTGTAATCAAAATACTCTAGAATGAGTATTTAAGATTTATTTATTTTATTTATGTGAGTAAATAGTAGCTGCCTTCAGACACATCAGAATAGGTGATCGGATTCCATTACAGATGGTTGTGAGCCACCATGTGGTTTCTGGGACTTGAACTCAGGACAACAGTCAGTGCTCTTAACCACTGAGTCATCTCTACAACTCTCCATCACATTTTCAGTCAAACATACTGAAGTGTGGACCCAGTCACATGTTAAAAAGAGAAGTTAAGAAAAGCAAAAGAGCTAAATGTATATATGAGCTAAATATTAATTATTGTCCTTTGACTGTATGTGTTCTAGGGGTTGACCCATGGAACTGTAGACTCTGCCTCCCTTTCCACTTAGGTGCCGGAGAGAGCCCCACCCTTAGTACCCTTTGGCTATATCTCTAGACCTATTCCTTGGTTTTCTTTCTTTTTTTTTTTCACTCAATTTCCCCTGTTTCTTTGGTTTTGTAATCAAGTCTTTTCTCTGTGGCTCAAGTTGATCATGAGCTCACTCTTCTCCACAGTCTTCCTGCCTCAGAGTCTGAGTGTTAGGGTTATACCAACAAGTCCCACTGCCTTAGACTTACTTGTTTTGTTTTGTTTGTTTTTTTTTCTCTGTAGCCCTGGAACTCAGTCTGTAGACCAGTCTAGCCTTAAACTCAGATGATTCATCTGAAGAAACAATATATTTATATATTTTGTGTGAATGAGTGCCTGCATGTATGCCTACATGACAGAAGAGGGCACCAGATCCCATTACAGATGGTTGTGAGCCACCATGTGGTTGCTGGGAATTGAACTCAGGACCTCTGGAAGAGCAGCCAGTGCTCTTAACCACTGAGCCATCTTTTCAGCCCTCTTTATTTTCAGTTTTTGAAGTTTTTGTGTATGAACATCTTCTTTGTACCATATAAGCTAAAAGGGTATGAGATGCAGTGTTAGTGAATTTGAAAACAGTTGTAGGGCGCTGTGCCAAGAATTGAAACTAGGCTCTTTGGAGCATCAACCAGCACTTAGAACTGGGAGTATCTGCAGCTTAGCTTTTTTTTTTTTTTTTTTTTTTGTTTCTAGATTGACTATAAAACTGGATAATGATGTGAGCAGGTTATTAAAATGAGTTTGTATAGCCATGTTTCTTGTAGAATAAAGTAACAATTTCTTATTCTATTTTCTCTTTCTCTACCTTCCTGAATTCCCTATAGGGAAAAGAATTTTGATGAATTTTCTAAGCATCTTAAGGGTCTTGTTAATCTGTATAACCTTCCAGGAGACAAGTAAGTAATTTCATTTATTCATTTCCATTTTGGAAAAATGAGTATGAGTCTGTGAGCAGTTAGGGTTATACATTTTTATACCTCTCTGCTGTGTGTTTACTCCTAGTTTCTATTCAAACTGCAATTTATAGTTCACCTTATGATGTTTTAAGTGCTTTTACTTTAATTTAAAAATGTTTATTTTCTGTATATGGAGTTTTTAGATTTGGGTTTTTTTTTTATTTTAGTTTTTTGTTTGTTGGATTTTAATTTTAAAATGTTTATTTTCTGTATATGGAGTTTTTATTGGATTTGGGTTTTTTTTTAATTTTAGTTTTTTGTTTGTTGGTTTAACTTATTTTCTGTCTCCTAAGGTATTTATCTGAAAATGGCCATGTTTGTTTGTAATGACTTAAAATTTGAGAAGATAGAATAGAATGCAATTGTTGAAATATCTTCAGTGTGTTGATTTTAGGGTATAGACCTAGCTGGGATTCTTTTAAACTGCCTGATTCTTTTGAAGGAAAATAAATGTAAGCTCTGGTAGTTCTGAAAACAATTTTTGTTTTTTTGAAAAAAAAAATTGTATAGTAGCCCAGGCTGGACCTCAACATGAAGTTGAGAATGGCCCTGGCCTTGAATTCCTCAGTTTCTTCTTTATCCCACGTGATAAGATTACCCCATGTGATTTGATGTTCAGCTTTGTTATTTAGTATTTTGTTTATTTTACTTTTTATAAAAGAGGTCTCTCACTGTTATTTTGGCTGTCCTGGATTGCTATAGAGACCAGCCTAGCTCAAACTCATGGTGATCTATATGCCTCTGCCTCCTGAGTGCTAGGATTAAAGTTGTGCAAACCACACCTGGTTTTGTGGGTATTTGTTTGTTTGTATTTATTTATTTTATGTATGTAAGTACACTGTAACTCTTCAGACACACCAGAAGTGGGCATCAGATTCCATTACAGATGGTTGTGAGCCACCATGTGGTTGCTGGGAATTGAACTCAGGATCTCTGGAAGAGCAGTCAGTGAGTGGTCTTAACCACTAAGCCATCTCTCCAGCCCCTCAGAATTATGCTGTAACATATGAAGGACTATTGACAAATTATTATATTTATATGAGTATACTGTATCCTTTTTCAGACACACCAGAAGAGGGCATCAGATTCTATTATAGGTGGTTGTGAGCCACTATGTGGTTGCTGGGAATTGAACTCAGGACCTCTGGAAGAGCAGGCAATGCTGTTAACTGCTGAGCTGTCTCTCTAGCCCCCAACTTTCTTTCTTTTTTTTAAGAGTTAAAATAGTTTATTTGGCTTTAACCACTGAGTCAGGTTTTTTTTTTGGATTCCTTGTTATTGTTGTTTTGAACCTTGACTGGACTAGAATTGCTTTGTAGACTAGGCTAGCCTGACCTCAGAGATTGGCTGCCTATGCTTCACACATACTGGGGTTAAGCATGTGTGCCACCATGCCTGGCCTATGACAGTGCTTGTATGTGCTTACTGCTCAACTCTGTAACTCATTTTCTTCTCACCTACTCTCTAGCAAACTGAAGACTAAAATGTATCTGGCTCTCCAATCCTTAGAACAGGACCTTTCTAAAATGGCAATTATGTACTGGTAAGACGGGCTGATGAGGCCATTCTGTGATTTTTAGTTTCTCCTCCAGGGTCTTTGTAATGTCTTGATTTTTACACTTATAGGTGTACTACAGTATATGTGATTACATGCCTTTGCATATAACGATGTCGCATATATCTGCACTATATCTCTTTTACAAACTATTTGCTGTTACTTTAAAATGATTATTACATTCTATTTTCTGAATATAACAACTCAAACTCATTGATAATTGAGATAGCTCAGTTATTGCCGAGTTGTTGGTTATTATTCTATAGACTATATCTAAATATTCTCAGTTGAATTGATTATATGATAGCTATCCAATTCTAATCCTTATTTATTAATTTAACATTGGGTGTCTCTAGGACACCCAGTCCAGCTGACATGTAAAATGCAGCAGTGTCAACCCCTGCAGTAATAGAGTTACTGGAATGTACATACCTGGCTTAGTTGTACTTTTTACTGTATTGCAGTCATGGTTACTGGAAAAGAGCCCTGTTCATTGAAGGTGGAAAACACATCTTCTATTTGCAATTACAAGTTAGAGCCATTTTGATAGTATTATAAAACTTTTATGAGCTTAGCTCAATATCAGACCGTTGACTGAAAATGTCAGTTGTTAAATTCAATCACACATAGATCATTTGTCTTGTAGGAAGGCAACTAATGCTACTCCCTTGGATAAGATTCTTCATGGAAGTGTTGGCTATCTCACTCCACGGAGTGGGGGTACGTTATCCTATCTTGATTTTTTTTTTAATTTAGAAAGTGTATGGATTTAGTTTAAGGGCCACTATTTTATTTTAATATAGATGTGAGTGTATTGCACATGTGTGTGTGGGCCAGAACAGGCAGCTTACTCTACCACTCTGCCTTAGTCCCTTGAGGCACTGTTTCTCGGGGATCCTGGACCAGGAGTAAGTTATCTTCCTGTCACTACCCAGCATGGTGTAGGGATCACGTGGGTTAGGCTGGCATGCTTAGTGGCTTGTGCTTGCCTGGCGACACTCAGCCAACGAGCCATCTCCCAGCACCTTGATTGTCCCTTGAAGTGCTGGTAATCAACCAGAGCTCTAAGCATGCTAGGCCAATGAGCCACCTGCCCGTCCCTGAGAGGGTAGCACTTTTTTTTAAAAAAAAAAAGATTTAATTTTTTTACTTGATGAGTACACTGTGGCTGTCTTCAGACACAACAGAAGAGGGCATCTATCTGCATGTATACTTGCAGGCCAGAAGAGGGCACCAGATCCCATTACAGATGGTCGTGAGCCACCATGTGGTTGCTGGGAATTGAACTCAGGACCTCTGGAAGAGCAGTCAGTGCTCTTAACCACTGAACCATCTCTGTAGCCCTGGGTATATCACTTTTAATTTTACCATGAGCCTGTGAAGACATAAGCTCAAAAAGAAAGTTACCAGTAATTTTTAATGACTTCTAAGATGTTAATGCTTTCTCTTTATTTGTGGGAAGTACTTTGTTATTCCTAGAATCAATAATTTTTTTGTTATATTTTATAAGCTTATTTGGGACATAACTTTGCACATTTGTGCAACTCTTTGTTTTTTTATTATTATTATTATTTTATTACATTTACCTTCTTTCTGAATGTGTGTTCTTTTAAGTATGTAGAGAGTCAGTTCTGACCCAGCATAAAAGGTTCTTTGGAACTCAGGTTGTCAGACTTGGTGTCAAGTGTTCTTTCTTATGTACTAAGCTAATTCTCTGGCCCTATAGAATTGTGTGTGTGTGTGTGTGTGTGTGTGTGTGTGTGTGTGTGTTTTAAGGCAAACTTTCTTGTATTTAATGCTGATCTTGATTTACCATTCTGCCTTCTTTGCTTTAAATTTTATTTTATGTGCATGGGTTTTTGTTTGTACAGAGGTCAGAGGAGGGCATTGAACTCCCTGGAGTCTGAATTACAGATTGTTAAGAGCCACCATGTGGGTGCTGGGTGTTGAACCTGTGTCCTTTGGGAGAATGGCCAGTGCTCTTAAATTGTTCAGCCTTCTCAAGCCCCAGACTATGGATTTTATACTTTAATGCAGTGCTGGAGCTCAAACCAAGGGCCTCAGGTATTTGAGGCAAATACTCTATCAACTGAATTACATTTCTACCCAGTGTCTGTTTTTGTCTCTGTCTCTGTCTGTCTCTGTCACTCTCTGTCTCTTTCTAAGTTGAATCAGGGTCTCACTGTCTTCAGAGCGGGTCTTGAACTCACTGTGTAGTGCAGCCTGGCTTACGCCTTGCATTCCCCGGCTAGTGTGAGCCACCATACTCAGCATTTGTGTGTGTGTAGGTGTAGGAGTGTATGTGTGTTTTTTGAGAAGTATTAAGGATTTAATTAAACTTCGGGCTTTTCATATGCTAGGTAGTCACTCTTCCCTGAGCTATTCCCAGTCTTTTGTTGTTAGTTTGAGATGAGGTTTCTTTGTAAGTCAGTACCACCACAAATATTTTGAATGCTTTTTTAAAGTGTATACTTTTAATAATAAAGGTGCCTTAATTAATAACTTTCATTTATGTTAGGTCATTTAATGAATATGAAATACTATGCCTCTCCGTCTGACCTGCTGGATGATAAGACTGCCTCTCCTATCATTTTGCATGAAAAGAATGGTAAGTGTTTGTTGTTTCATGTACTTTGAGCAGATCTCTGTCTGTAACCTAGGCTGTCCTGGAACTCACTATATAACTCAGGGTGATTGTAAGAATTGTACTGTAGTGATCACACATATCCCTTTAGCCTTCCAAGAACTGAGTTTATAGGTATGAATGAACCAGCATTCCTAGCTGGATACAGATTTTTTTGAGACAGGATAATTTCTACCTCCTAGGTGCTGGAGTTATAGCATATACCACTATACTGTCCTTTTCTCCAATGTGTTAAACATGTTGATAAAATTCAAATGCCCAGATATAATACAAACATGTCGGGCTGGAGAGATGGCTCAGTAGTTAAGAGCACTGACTGCTTTTCCCGAAGTCCTGAGTTCAGTTCTCACGTGGTGGCTCACAACCATCTGTATTGAGATCTGATGCCCTCTTCTGGTGTGTCTGAAGACATCTACGGTTAACTTCTATATAATAAATAAATAAATCTTTAAAAAATACTTAAAATACAAACATGTCATATATACATATCCATATATATACCTCCCATATATACATGTATATGCATGTAAGCACCCAAGCATATATATAATAGTAGCTTAGTAAGTAAGTGAGTTATTGATGAAATACAGATTACTGACAAAGTAAGCAGCTTCCCTTATTACTTTAGAAAGGAAGAAGGCTGGGTTTGGTGGGATATTCCAGCATTGAGGACTAGCATGCAGGAAAACCTGAGTTGAAGGCCAACTTAAGCCACATGATGACACTCTCTCATGATCAAATAAACAAATGGACAAATAAAAATAACTACGTAACTATGACTTAACTGTGGTAATGAATGACACTTGGTATTTTAACTTTTTGTTTGTAGTATTTTGAGATAGGAATATCATGGCCACAGCTGGGGGTGGAGTGGGGAGGCAGAGTCAGCTGGCCTCAGACTTGTTCATCCTTCAATTGAGGATGAACTTGGTTTTTGGGTGTACATTAGCACATCTGTTCATGTTTGGACTAATTAAGCAAAAGAACAGGAGAATGAGCCCAGTACTGTATTTGTGCTCGGTATAGCTTCAATCATTGTCCTGTAGTCGTATGCTCATTACATTGTGAAGTTGTGAGGGAAAGAAAATATTGGTAGTGAGGTCTTTAATCATTAGCAGCGAGAAATACTGATTGCTGTGGAAAGGTAGCTTTTCTCCTCTTTGGTTAGGACCTGATGCAGAAGCCATGGAGTAAAACTGGCGGGCTTGCTTCTTACTGCTCACTCAACCTGCTTCTTTTTTTTTTCTCCTTTCTTTGTATTTCACTTGCATTGGTGTTTTGCCTGCATGCATGTCTGTGTAAGTCCCAGAACTGGAGTTACAGACAGCTATGATCTGCCTTGTAGGTGCTGGGCATTGAACCCAGAACCCAGAGCAGCCAGTGTGTTTAACCACTGAGCCACCTCTCCAGCCCAAGCTTGTAACGTTTGTCAATTTTGTGCAAGTATAGTATCTAGATTCATTGTGACTGATGCTGGGGAGGGGGGGCTTCTGCTGTATGTTAGTTGTTGGGTGTTTTCGTTCTGGGTTTTTGGAAAATAAAGTCTTTCTTGTCAGCCTGGCCTCAGACTCACTCTGTAGCCCCTGCTTACATGATGCCTGGCTTTTTTTGTCTTGTGCTTTGTTCTGTTTTAGAGACTTGGTCTACCCTTGTAGCTCAGGAAGGCCACTAACTCAGACTCATCTTCCTTCCTCATTCTGAAGAATGCTGGGTTGACACACAACACCACCATTCCTGTCTTTTTAGTGCTGAGATCCTTGTCCTACTTATAAGGTAGAAAATCTGTTTTTTGTTTGTTTTTTTCTATTTCCAGTTCCTCGGTCTTTGGGAATGAATGCCTCAGTGACAATTGAAGGAACCTCTGCTATGTACAAACTCCCAATTGCCCCATTAATTATGGGTTCACACCCAGCTGACAACAAATGGTAAGATAAAGATAGTTTTAAAGTATTGAAGTCTGTTTTTCAGCTGTAAGCCCAGTGTGAGCTGGATTTTATTTGTCTTTATCCTCCTGGGATATTTAGCTGTCACCCTTTGCGTCTATGCACACACTTCGCTCCTGTTCTTTTCTGGAATGTTTCTACTTGAGTTACACACCAGTACCCATTTGTGTTTAACTCATTTAATTTTTTAATTCTGTGTATGTGTGTTTTGCCTACATGTGGGTCTTTGTACTTGGTGCCCCCAGAGGCTAGAAGAGGCCATTTGATCCCCTGAGACTGCCATGTGGAATTGAACACGGGTCTTTTAGAATACTAGATAGCATCAGTAAACACCAAGCTATGCCCGTATCCGCTATAGATGACATTCTTTGCTCTTAATAAATTATTTGGAGTTTTGTACTGACTTTTGAACCCAGGACTACAAATAAGAAGTGTATTTCTTCACACTGAGCTAGACCCTGAGCCCCAGTATACATACTTTATCAAATACTTGAGAATTAACACAATAATATTATTTGAGATTGTGGTAAGGATGGTAGAAAAGTAAGCTTTTGATAGACTTTGTATGTCTATGTAATATATACATGTTTAAGAAAAAGTGTTCATAGTTTTCAAAATAGAAAATTTTCCTCTCTTCTTTTTTTGAAGGACCCCTTCTTTCTCCGCAGTCACTAGTGCCAACAGTGTTGATCTTCCTGCGTGTTTCTTCTTGAAATTTCCCCAGCCAATCCCAGTATCTAAAGCATTTGTTCAGAAACTGCAAAATTGCACGGGTAAGCTCAATTTTTTAATAAAGGTAGGTTTTACCCATTAAGACACAACTTGTTAAAATGAGAATGGAAGACTTCAGATTCTCTTAAACAACTTATAGTCCTTAGGCTTCAGAGAAGTACTGCTGAGTACCAATGTTAGGAAAGTAGTGGTAGTTAGTACTAGTGCTCTGTAAGCTCTGCAAGACCTTCTGGATATATGGGTGAATGCATAGGAAGAGCAAAAGAGGACAGTGGAGCTGTCATATTTTGATCTTAATTTGGTCGTTACAAACAGTGCTTGTATTTTCAGGAATCCCGTTGTTTGAGACTCCGCCTACTTACTTGCCCCTCTATGAACTCATCACTCAATTTGAGCTGTCAAAGGATCCTGACCCTTTACCTTTGAATCACAATATGCGATTTTATGCTGTAAGTAGGCCCTATGGATTTTCAACAATGTTGGTTTTTTATAGCATTAGTGAGGTCTGATATCTTTCTTTTGGATTGCTTAATCATCCTCGGGCAAAAGTCATCATAAACATACTAAAGCAAAAGAGAATGAGCTTTTGAGCTAAACAATCATCTACATTTCTGTATATCTCTTATGTATTTAACTTATGTGCATCAGTGTTTTGCCTATATTTAAGTATATGCATAACCTGTGTGCATGGTGCCACAGAAGTAAGAAGATCACCTAAACTAGAGTTATGGATATATGTGAGTGGCCATGTGGGTGCTGGGAACTGAACCTAGGTCCTTTAGAAGAGCAGCAAGTGGCTGTTAACCAATTCTTTCCTGTTCTCTTTTTTCTTCTTTCTAGACAGGTTCTCATGTAATTAACAGAAGGTGATGTTAAACCAGTCCTATAGATTGCTGTGACTATAGGCATGCTAAGAAGTATCTACAGAGAAGCCTGGACTGGAGAAACATGGCATTTGGGAAGTGGAGGCTTAAGGATTGCCTTGACTTAGGGTTAGCAAAACCTTTTCTTAAAAAAGCAGTAGAAAGGAGGCTGGAGAGATGGCTCAGTGGTTAAGACTGCTCTTCCAGAGGTCCTGAGTTCAAACCCCAGCAACCACATAGTGGCTCACAACCATCTGTAATGAAATCTGATGCTCTCTTCTGGTCTGTCTGAAAACGGCTACAGTGTACTTACTTATAATATATAAGTCTTTTTTTAAAAAAAAGCAGTGCTCGCTTTGGCAGCACATATACTTTTAAAAAAAAAGCAATAGAAAAAATGTATCAGAATTGAAAATTTTTTTAATGCTATCTTGACCTTTTAGAAGGTTGAAAGATATTAAGTTTTTTGTTGTTGTTTTTTGTTTTTGTTTTGGTGTTGATTTTGGTTTTTTTTTTTTTTGAGAACATGGAACATGGTGGGATACCTTTATGCTAGCACTCTTTTTTTTTTTAAGATTTATTTATTTATTATATATGAGTACACTGTAGCTGTCTTCATACACACCAGAAGAAGGCATCAGATCCCATTACAGATGGTTGTGAGCCACCATGTGGTTGATGGGAATTGAACTCAGGACCTCTGGAAGAGCAGTCAGTGCTCTTAACCACTGAGCCATCTCTCCAGCCCCTATGCTAGCACTCTTGAGACAGAGGCAGGTGGATATCTGTGAGTTTAAGGCCAGCTGGTCTCCAGAGTGAGCAAGTTCCAGGACAGCCAGGGCTATACAGAGAAGCTCTTAATTAGGGTTTGACTGCTGTGAAGAGGCACCATGACTGAGACAACTCCTATAAAGGACATCTAAATGGGATTGGCTTACAGGTTCTGAGGTGCAGTCCATTATCATCATGACAGGAGCATGGCAACATCCAGAGCTGACAGTCCTACATCTCAATCCAAAGGAAGCCAGCAGCAGGCTAGAAGCTAGGAGGATGGTCTCAAAGCCCATCCCCATGGTCACACTCTAATTCCAACAAGGGCACACAACTCCTGATTGTGCCATTCCATGAGGCATGCATATTTAAACCACCACAGAAAGCCTGTCTCAGGGTGGGGAGGAAGGATTGTGTTTTGGGCCAAGTGTGAACAGTGAGACCCCCAACTTAAAGGGGGAAAAATGATTCCTTTTAATTTACTATTTTTATGTCTGAGTATTTTCCTTGCATGTATGTACACATATGAATTTGTGCACACATGAAAGCCAGAAGAGGTATCAGAGTCTCCCGAAATTAGACTTACAGGCTGAGCTGTCATGTGGATGGATGGGTGCTGGGAACCAAACCTAAGTTGTCTGAAAGAGCGGGTGAGCTTGTAATTGCTGAGCCATCACTTCAGCCGTAGCCCATTTGAGTACTACAATGAGAAGGCCTTAAATACACATGGAGGACAAATGCTGGTGTATGTAAATTAGGAAAGGCCTGACCTCCTCGGTGCTTGATTTCATATGAATGCTTAACTTATACAACATCAGTGCTCTCTAGTTCTAGCTATAGTATCATTATATAGAATGTTTTACTTAAGATATGGTTTTGTAATTCTTTAGAAACTCCTGATAAAAATTTCTAAGGTAGTTTTTGTTTTAGCTAAGTTAGGATTCTACCTCAATAGTACATTCATAAACAGGTATCTTTTAGCTAAATAAATAACTAGTTGGCATTCATAACGTCAGTTGAAAGAGGTCTATACAGATAGATATGTGAAATTTATTACTTCCCATACTTTGGTATTCCTCCTGCCTGCTCCAGGATAGTTTGTGACTTGGTATACTGGTAAGTAAATCACATTCATTTACATTCCTTTTTTGCCTAGGCTCTTCCAGGTCAGCAGCACTGCTATTTTCTCAATAAAGATGCTCCTCTTCCTGATGGCCAAAGCCTGCAGGGAACACTGGTCAGCAAAATCACCTTCCAGCACCCAGGCCGAGTTCCTCTAATCTTGAATATGATCAGACATCAAGTGGCCTATAATACCCTAATTGGAAGCTGTGTCAAAAGAACTATTTTAAAAGAAGGTACTCTCTTTCCTTTTGATAAATTTACTGGAAGATTGATGCTGACTTCTTCAATGGCTTTTGAATTTGGTAGTTTGATATTAAAAGACCCATACAGCTTTATAGACTACAGGCGTTTGATTCTAAATTCAGATCAAAAGAATTGTCACTGTAAGCAAAACAATCACAATCAGGAATTTAGTTTTGTCACCACAAATTACTTTGATGGAATTAATTTGTTTCAAATGGCATTTAGAGTAAAAACCATTCTGTGTATGTGTCTAAAGCAGTTCTCTGGGTTCACATTCTGTTTCTTGTTGCCTGAAACTTCTACTGATGTCTGTCTGTCTGTCTGTCTGTGAGACTTAACAGTTCCCTATTGATTTGTTTTTATTCTTGAGATGGGCTCATTTTGTAGGCCAGGCTTGTCTTGAACCCAGTGTGTCACATGCTTGAAATTGAGGTGACCCTCCTGTTTCAGCTTCTCCTACATTAACATTATGGATTGCACTTCCATGCCTGTTCACTTCTTCTGAGTAGTACCATAGCTAGTCCATGTGTCTTTACTTTTCTAGTTTAACGCACACGCTAGATATTTTCTAAATACTAACATTTAGGTTGTTATGTGTGATAGATTTAGTCCTTAAAATAGCAGGCCACCCCACCCCAGTCTTTATACCATTTGGTCATATAACTTTAAAAGTCAAAAATCTATGACCCTTTCTTTTTCTGTCTGGATTCTTAAAGGATGCTTTAAAAAAAAACAAACAAACAAAACAACAACAACAACAAAAAAAAAAACATAAAAAACCACAATTGGCTACTTGAACCTTTGATGCAAATTTTGGCTACCCACGTTGATTAGTTAATTTTTTACCTTGGTCACATAGCATTCTACTGATGTTTATTTAGTGTTACAGATATCTATCAGTGGAGGTTTCAGGCAACAAGAAACAGAATGTAAGTCCACAGAACTGCTATAGAAATACTGTTTTGAGATAGGCACTGAGATACCCCTAGACAAGCTTGAACTGAGTATTCAGGTAATGCTGCTCTTAAACTCCTCATCCTTGGGACTGGAGAGTTGGCTCAGTGGTTAAGAGCACTGACTGCTCTTCCAGAGGTCCTGAGTTCAATTCCCAGCAACCACATGGTGGCTCACAACCATCTGTAATGAGATCTGATGCCCTCTTCTGGTATTTCTGAAGACAGCTACAGTGTACTCATAAGAGAATTAGATGGAAAAAAATTCTGTATGTGATGTGTGTGTGGGTATTTGTGCCCGTGCCACTAGAATGCCTGTTAGATTGCCAAATAAATTTTAAGACAAAAAACCAAAAAGCTGCTGGTGTGGTCATGCTTATCTTTAATCTCAGTATTTGGAGGCAAAGGTAGAATAAAACTCTGAGCTACACAGAAAGACACTGTCTGAAAAGAAAGAAACAAACCAACAGGTTAAAGTACAATTCTTGCCTACCACTGATGAGGCCTTTGGTTCAGTTGTCAGCCCTGCAAAAAACAAAGCAAAGCAAGTCTAAAACAATATCCAAAACAAATCAGTAATGCATATATATTATGTATACATATGTAAATATACCTGGTCTCAGTACATGCTTGTGTTTGTTTGGTTGTTTTTTTGTCTTACTGTGCATCCCTGGTTCAGCAGAACTTTCTAAGTAGGCTAGGATGGTCTGACCCTCACAGAGATCCCAGTACTTGGTGGAAGAGGCAGGTGGAGCTCTATGATACTGAGTCCAGCCAGGTCTACAGAGTGATTTCTAGGACAGTCAAGGCTACACGGAGAAACCTTGTCTAGATAAACAAACAAAAAAGAAAGTAGGTTTTATTCAGGCTAATGTTGTGCGTGACTGAATCCCAGCACTTGGAGGCAGAGGCAGTGGCAGGTACAGGTACAACTAGACGGACATAGTGAGTTGGAGTTACCCAGGACTGCATGGGCAAACCTGTCTCTGAAACCAACCAAATCAACCCAATACAGTTAGGTAAGTTCTATGGTACTGGATGGCTACTTGTTAGATGGAATGAAAACATTGGAGAGCTGGGCAAGGTCGCGGATGCCTGTAATCTCGGTATTAGAGCGACTAAAACAGGATTATGGGTTCAAGAGTCGCCTGTGCTATACAAGACTGTGTCCTAAGTTACAAAATGGAATAATTCTAGAATATGTTCGGTTTCAGAATTCACTCTCAATGTAGGATGTGTACTAATTTTTTGTTGTTAATTTTTTATGTCTTAATTATTTTCTATACATGGATGCTTTGCCTGCTTGTGTGTATGTGTATCTTGTGTGCCTGGTGTTCAGCTATGTCACTGTGTATGTAAAGACAATTGTTTGTTTAATGTCTTAGATATGATTATGATCTTTTTCCTTGTTCTTTAGATTCTCCTGGGCTCCTCCAGTTTGAAGTGTGCCCTCTCTCAGAATCTCGATTCAGTGTATCTTTTCAGCACCCTGTGAATGACTCCCTTGTGTGTGGTGAGTTGTGTGGGTGGCAAACCTGTCTCTTGGGGTGTATCTTTCTTGAAAGATTGAGAACCTGGGTATATCACAAGGATTGCTTCTAC
Source organism: Micromys minutus (assembly GCF_963924665.1). Lineage (NCBI taxonomy): Eukaryota > Metazoa > Chordata > Mammalia > Rodentia > Muridae > Micromys > Micromys minutus. The sequence goes on along the minus strand of NC_137979.1, from coordinate 44,948,937 downwards.
ATTTTTCTTTCAGTGGTGATGGATGTGCAAGACTCAACACATGTGAGCTGTAAACTCTACAAGGGGCTGTCAGATGCACTAATCTGTACAGACGACTTCATTGCCAAAGTTGTTCAGAGGTAGTACTGACCCTTTTCTCTTAAGAACTCCACTAAGATTTGTACAAAGTATAATTTATGTATGTATGTATGTGTGTATTTATTTATTTTCATGACAGGCTTTCCTGGAACTCTATAGACCAAGCTGCCCTTGAACTCAGATCTGCCTGCCTCTGCCTCCTGAGTTCTGGGATTGAAAAATGTGCATCCTCATGCCTGTCTATATGTTTCCATCATTAGCAACATTACCACTTATTCAAATTCACTACTTTTAAGCTTTGAGTTTTAAAGGAAATGTGAATTTTGTTTGTTATTTAAATATCACTATATATACAATAGGATGTGTGTGTGCATATATATATGATGGAGCTATTAATTTCAGGCCTTGTTGTATATTTAAGGTGATAGAGAGCGGGAAAATGCACTTTCTTTTTTTTAAAGACATGCTCTCACTATTATTGCCTCTGTAAAACTTACTATTTAAACCAGGTGGGCCTTAAATTCAGAAGTAGGCCTTTCTTTGCCTTGTGCAGATAAAAGGGCAGGCATTGTCGTGCCCTGCCTAAGTTATTAGTATTTTTTTCTGTAACCTATTCTCTTCTTACGCATATACCATATTATGTAGCAGTGTGTGTGAAGTTAACATTTAACTAGCCATCCTCCTGGAAACATGAATACGTAATTTTGAAATTTTTCTTTCTAAAGTAGGGGGCTTACAGCTTATTTTTTACAAAGAGATTTTATTTACTTAAGTTTTTTTTTTTTAACGTTTATTGATCTTTGTGAATTTCACATTCTGCACCTCAATCCCACTCGTCTCCCCTCCTTCCATAGCCGTGCTCTGCCCTTGCAGCCTCCTTCCATAGCCTCCTTCCATAGCCTCCTTCCATAGCCGCGCTCTGCCCTTGCAGCCTCCTTCCCAAACAAAAACAGAAATCTTGTTTAGGGAAGCTGCAGTGTGTCACCGTGTGTCCTGGAGTATGCCCGGAGAGCTTTATTTACACGTGGTCATTGCAGCGAGTCATTGGTCTTAGTTGAGGCCTCTGGCTTCTGCTACGTTACCAATACTGGATCCTCACTGGGCCTCCTCTCAGATACCCTATTGTTGACCTGTGTCATGAAGATCCTGCAGCTTTGGTTTTGTAGGACTGGACCTTTATTTAAGTTTTGAGACAAGGCCTTGTGTATTCCAGGCTGGCCTTGATAGAGTGCTAAAGGCTGAGCTTGAACTCCCAGTCATTCTGACTGAGTTTCCCGAGCACTTGCATCATGGCTTGTCTGGTGCTGGTGAGGAAACGCAGGGCTGTGTGCATGCTGGGCAAGCACTGTGATAACTGAGCCCCATCCTCAGCCTCAATAGATTTTAATAGATTCCACTTAACTTTTATTGGAACACTGCTTCATTTTACATATCTCCCCAGGTTTCAAGCCAAACTGTCAAATTTGAAGACAGAAGAAGACTTAACAGTTATAATGCCCAAAAATCAGTGTTTGGCTTAGGATAAAATTTGCTGACACAGACAATAAAGCAGAATGTTTTAAAAGTATGTTGATAATCTAAACTTACCCAGAAGTGAGAAGTCCGTGTGCAGATAACTGGTGCTGCATGCCAGCACAGGCTGTTCCATGAGAGTAGCTTTTGCCATTGCCACTGTCTGTCTTAGAGCTTTCCTGTTTATCACCTCTGACCATGTGGAGCCCCTCCAAAAGGAAGATATTTTCTTCCTGAGTTTGATTATCATTACGTTTCCTTCCCAAGTTTCTCCCAGGTTTTTCACTTTTGAGATAGGGTCTGGTTGTTGGAGTCTAGATTGGCCTTGAACTCACAGTTCCTGTGCTACCCATGTCTGAGGAATTTCTCTAAGTTCAGTGTTAATTGTTTTGGGACTCTGGTTTGGTATTTGTGTGTGTTTCATAAGCAGTTAATTTTCTGTTGGATCACAATTCTTTTTAGAATCAATATATCCGACGATTTGACATTTGCTAAATTATTCTTGTCTTATAGATTCCTTGCCTTATGTGAAAATTGCTAACTGCTGTCTTCTGAGGCTTATCTAAATCATAGGCAAAAGTAGAGCCTTTCATTGCAAATGATTGATGATATTATTTATCACCAATGCAGTGTTAACTTAGGTTTTTTTCTCCTATCTTACAGATGTATGTCCATTCCTGTGACGATGAGGGCTATTCGGAGGAAGGCTGAAACCATACAGGCTGACACCCCAGCACTGTCTCTCATTGCAGAGACAGTTGAAGACATGGTGAAAAAGAACCTGCCCCCGGCTAGCAGCCCAGGGTATGGCATGACCACAGGCAACAACCCAATGAGTGGTACCACTACACCAACCAACACCTTTCCGGGGGGTCCCATTACCACCTTGTTTAATATGAGCATGAGCATCAAAGATCGGCATGAGTCGGTGGGCCATGGGGAGGACTTCAGCAAGGTGTCTCAGAACCCAATTCTTACCAGTTTGTTGCAAATCACAGGGAACGGGGGGTCTACCATTGGCTCGAGTCCGACCCCTCCTCATCACACGCCGCCACCTGTCTCTTCGATGGCCGGCAACACCAAGAACCACCCGATGCTCATGAACCTTCTTAAAGATAACCCTGCCCAAGATTTCTCAACCCTTTATGGAAGCAGCCCTTTAGAAAGGCAGAACTCCTCTTCCGGATCACCCCGGATGGAAATGTGCTCGGGGAGCAACAAGACCAAGAAGAAGAAGTCATCAAGAGTACCACCTGACAAGCCCAAGCACCAGACTGAAGATGATTTTCAGAGGGAGCTCTTTTCGATGGATGTCGACTCACAGAACCCTATGTTTGACGTCAGCATGACAGCTGACGCGCTGGATACACCTCACATCACTCCAGCTCCAAGCCAGTGTAGCACTCCCCCAGCAACTTACCCACAGCCAGTATCTCACCCCCAGCCCAGTATTCAAAGGATGGTCCGACTATCCAGTTCAGACAGCATTGGCCCAGATGTAACTGATATTCTTTCAGACATTGCAGAAGAAGCTTCAAAGCTTCCCAGCACTAGTGATGATTGCCCACCCATTGGCACCCCTGTTCGAGATTCCTCAAGTTCTGGGCATTCTCAGAGTGCCCTCTTTGACTCTGATGTCTTTCAAACTAATAATAATGAAAATCCATACACTGATCCAGCTGACCTTATTGCAGATGCTGCTGGAAGCCCCAGTAGTGATTCTCCTACCAATCATTTTTTCCCCGATGGAGTAGATTTCAATCCTGATTTGTTGAACAGCCAAAGCCAAAGTGGTTTTGGAGAAGAGTATTTTGATGAAAGTAGTCAGAGTGGGGATAATGATGATTTCAAAGGATTTGCATCTCAGGCACTAAATACTCTGGGGATGCCAATGCTTGGAGGTGACAATGGGGAGTCAAAATTTAAGGGCAGCAGCCAAGCTGACACAGTTGAGTTCAGTATTATATCAGTGGCTGGTAAGGCGTTGGGTGCTGCAGATCTTATGGAGCACCACAGTGGTAGTCAGAGTCCTTTACTGACCACTGGAGAATTGGGGAAAGAAAAAACTCAAAAGAGGGTAAAGGAAGGCAATGGCACAGGTGCTAGCAGTGGATCAGGCCCAGGGTCAGACAGCAAGCCAGGCAAGCGCAGCCGCACACCTTCCAATGATGGGAAGAGCAAAGATAAGCCTCCAAAGCGGAAGAAGGCAGACACTGAGGGAAAATCCCCATCTCACAGTTCAAATAGACCTTTCACCCCACCTACCAGCACAGGTGGGTCCAAATCCCCGGGCAGTTCAGGACGATCTCAGACGCCCCCGGGTGTCGCCACGCCGCCCATTCCCAAGATCACCATTCAGATTCCTAAAGGGACAGTGATGGTGGGCAAGCCTTCCTCTCACAGTCAGTACACTAGCAGTGGTTCTGTGTCTTCCTCTGGCAGCAAAAGCCACCACAGTCATTCTTCCTCCTCCTCTTCTCTGTCTTCTGCTTCCACCTCAGGCAAGATGAAAAGCAGTAAATCAGAAGGCTCCTCAAGTTCCAAGCTCAGTGGCAGTATGTATTCTAGCCAAGGGTCTTCTGGATCCAGCCAGTCCAAAAATTCATCTCAGACTGGGGGGAAGCCAGGTTCCTCTCCCATTACCAAACACGGTCTGAGCAGCGGGTCTAGCAGCACTAAGATGAAACCTCAAGGCAAGCCATCCTCACTTATGAATCCTTCTATAAGTAAACCAAACATATCCCCTTCCCATTCAAGGCCTCCTGGAGGCTCAGATAAGCTTGCCTCTCCAATGAAGCCTGTTCCTGGGACACCCCCATCTTCTAAAGCCAAGTCTCCTATCAGTTCAGGTTCTGGGGGTTCTCATATGTCAGGAACTAGTTCAAGCTCTGGTATGAAGTCATCTTCAGGTTCAGGGTCCTCGGGCTCATTGTCTCAAAAAACTCCCCCAGCATCTAATTCTTGTACACCATCTTCCTCCTCATTTTCCTCAAGTGGTTCTTCCATGTCATCCTCTCAGAATCAGCATGGGAGTTCCAAAGGGAAATCTCCCAGTAGGAATAAGAAGCCTTCTTTGACAGCTGTCATAGATAAATTGAAGCATGGGGTGGTTACCAGTGGGCCTGGGGGTGAGGATCCAATAGACAGTCAGATGGGTGCAAGCACAAATTCCTCTAACCATCCCATGTCCTCCAAACATAACATATCAGGAGGGGAATTCCAGAGCAAACGAGAGAAAAGTGATAAAGACAAGTCAAAGGGCTCTACTTCAGGAGGATCAGTGGATTCCTCGAAGAAGACTTCAGAGTCAAAAAATGTGGGGAGCACGGGTGTGGCAAAAATTATCATCAGCAAGCACGATGGAGGCTCCCCGAGCATCAAGGCCAAAGTGACTCTACAGAAACCTGGAGAAAGTGGTGGAGAAGGGCTCAGGCCACAGATAGCCTCTTCAAAAAACTATGGCTCTCCACTGATCAGTGGTTCCACTCCAAAACACGAACGGGGCTCTCCCAGCCACAGTAAGTCGCCAGCATATACACCCCAGAATGTGGATAGTGAGAGTGAGTCAGGCTCCTCCATTGCAGAGAGGTCCTACCAGAACAGCCCCAGCTCAGACGACGGGGTGCGACCCCTTCCAGATTACAGCACAGAGAAGCATAAGAAGCACAAAAAGGAGAAGAAGAAAGTGAAAGACAAAGACCGGGACCGGGATAGAGAGAAAGACAGAGACAAGAAAAAATCTCACAGCATCAAGCCAGAGAATTGGTCTAAATCCCCCATTTCTTCAGATCAGACTTCGTCAATGTCAAATAACCCTGTCTTATCTGCAGACAGGCCTTCCAGGCTCAGCCCTGACTTTATGATTGGGGATGAAGATGATGATCTTATGGATGTGGCCCTGATTGGCAATTAACCTTACTTTCTAAACAGACATGTCCAGAGGAGAAACTAATGATACGTTAAACCAACATGAGGGGTGAGTCAGACAGGCCCAGTCTGTGCTTAAGAATCCTAAAGGGTACGGGCCTCTACACCAAGCTGGGTGAATTTATAAACATGTCTAGACCCTGCTACCAAAACCATGCAGTTGGCTGTTCATAAAAATGTCATATTTCTTTGCCAGAAAGTGATGAATAAAACACTTAAGAAAGGGAGAGTGGGTGGTGGGAAAGGGTGTAGAGAGGGAGGGGTGGGAAACTGTTGTGGGAAATATTCATATATATTTTTCTCCCTTTTTCCATTTTCAGGACATGCTTTAAACTCATTTTAGTGCATGTATTTGAAGGGCTGGGCAGAAAATGAAAAAGCAATACATTCCTTGATGCGTTCGCATGAAGGTTGTTCACCTTTGGGAGTTGTCCATTGGAAACATGGGCAAGGGAGGGACTTTGGCAGTTCTGGACACTTAAAGCAATGTTTGGTGTCTTTCTTAGGAGTGATTGGGGGAGGGGAAATTATTTTAGCTATTTATTTGTAATATTTTAATCCTTGATGTTTGTTTTTATGCAATGTTTGTTCCTAAATCTATGAAGGTTATGGTTCAGAAAAATAGGAGGCAGGTAGCAAGGCTTGTCTGGTGCGGGGAGCTTGCAGCTCGTGTTGATGCAGCACCAAGCCCACAGAGCTAATGACAGCCTGTCTTTGGAGTTAAACAGAAAAACCAAAACTATTACCTTTGGAGGTTTTTCACAGGGTTCAGACACCATAGGAATATTAGGAGTGAGTTACCTCCCTATGCAGATAAAAGATTTATCTTCTTTAATTAAAAAGGAAGGGTGGCTTTTGGGGGTATACATATGTTTTCAGAGTCTGTACCCTATCGTATAAAAACCAGTATAGAATTAATAGTTCTCCTAGTTCCACAATGTGCCAAAAGTCTACATCCCAGCATTTTGTTTGCAGGAGAGCTGATGCCATTCCTAAGAGCTGGACTCTTTGTTTCTCTTCATCACAAGAAGAAGGAGTTCAGACTTAAATTACTCCACTGTATGCTCCCCGAGATAAACAGTTTTAAAAAAAAAAAAAAAATGCAGCCATAGTTCACTTAAAACAATTTCAAGCTCACTTGAAGTGGTTAGGGCCTGGAATGCTAAGTGAGCATGAAGATAACCCTTGCTACCGTGTAGCACACAGTCGGACCTTGGAGAAACAGGTCTGAGTCTGATTCTGAGGGACATCAAAGGAAGACCTCCTCATGAATATAGAAATGCAGGAGACCGTTTTGAGTGCAACAGAAGTTCTCAGTATTTGGAGGGTCCTCTCAAAAATCCGCGGCCTTACTTTGATTTCGCCACCTGCACTGTGCCATTCCTGATGATTTCCTTCAGGATCTGTATCAGCGGGGGCGGGGCATAATCCCCAGCACAACTCTTCTGGATTACAAAATGGAAAAAAAAAGCCAGGTGATTCATGTTTGTGTGTGTTATAAGTGGAGTGACTTCATCAGATATGGACAATTTCTACATCCAACGCTCTGCAGGTTGGAGTTAGCATAGACTTGGAAAATCTACTGTGGCTTTTTCTTTTCTTTTCTTTTTTTTTTTTTTTTTTCCTTTTCTTTTGCGTTCTTCCGTTTCTGGTCATTGGTTCTCAACAACTCTGCCATTTGTGTCCAAAGGCAATAAATAGGAAACAAAATATTGGAAAGTGGAGCAAGAAAAGTTATCTGTTCCACTATCAGAGCCTGGTGTCTTGGGTGACAGTCCTGAGGACACAGGCAAGGTGTAGTGGAGCACTTTCTCTGTGGTGCTGCTGACATAGTAGCTGTGTGGTGTCTCAGATAAAGCCAGGTTGGATTTCTCAGAAATTTGCCACCTGGTTCTGAATCCTATCCTCTTAGTTTCTGCAGGAAAGCTAAACTTATATGGGGTTTCATTTTGTTCTGGGTGGGGACAATCTCATGGGGAAATGTACTGCATAGTATAAGGGGCTCAGGCCCCCCAAGCAGAGTCAACAAATACCAAAATGAGTAAACTGGGAAGCTTTTTCTCTCTTTCTGTCTTCATCCCAGATCAAAGAATCCCGAGTTAGGATCTGGATGAAGGATAAGCCCCTGAATTGCTGATGGGCACACCCCACACAATGACCCAGCATCTGAACTTGCTTAACAGGGAGCCGGGGCTAAACTGCTTCACCCTGCCTGGGAACCAGGGAGCACTGCATTTCTCCACAGGGTGGAGGAGAAGAGGCAGAGTAAAGCAAGCCTGGGACACCTCCCTCCCATCCTGGTGTACTCATTCTCCTGTTTGAAAAGACGGCAAGGACATGAAGTCAACTTTACCTGTGCTGCTGCTGGACTTTGTATTGTTAGTCTGACCTGAGTCTTCTGTCTTTGGGCTTCATGTTAAGGGTCTTTGGACAAAATCTGCTCTGATGTACAAGAATATTGCAGTGTATCTTAAAACAAGTGTTTTTGAGGTGAGGAAGAGGACCTACTATAATTGCCAAAGCCAGCTTGAGGTTGAAAACTCTTGAATTGGATTTTCTTTTTGTCAGGCTAAGTCCTGACAATCTAACAGCAATATATCATGAATTTTCAGAAGAGCCAGTGAGTCACACAGTGTCCTCATTGGTAACTGCAGATACCAGTATAGAAAACAAACAATTCCCCTGGTAATCTTGTGTTCTATTTTATCTTTAGCCCTGTCCCCCAATTATTTGTCTTGGAGTTACGTTTTGGAGGGACAGGAAGTATCTTAGAAACTAGATTGGGAAAATGCTCAGCTGTAGGGCAGAGATTTGAATTTTGAGTTCAAAAATGTACATCAGGAGCAGTGGGAAGTATTTTCTTAAAGGCATTTCTAATTTCATTTTCTCTGTGTGTGTGGAAGTGTTTTCTTAAAGGCATTTATAATTTGATTTTCTGTGTGTATGGCTGTTCTGTAAATATTTTTTTTTTCATTTTTTGAAAGTGGACAAAATCTGTGGGACTTTCCCCTCAAAACAACGCAAAAATAAAACTGTTTCTTTACATGCAAATAAATTTCTTTGATAAAAAGAAATGTGCCTGTCTGTGGTTTTTGTTTGGTTTTAAGAAAGATTCTCACTTTGCTGCCCTGGCTGGCCTGGAACTCATTGTGAAGACCAGGTTGGCTTATGCTTTTTGAGACTAGGTTTCTTGCAGCCCAGCCAGACCTTTAACTTCTGTGTAACTGAACCTGACCTGGAACTCTTACCTGCCTGCATTCCCTTGCCAAGTTATGGGCTTTTGTGGTTTGTGATTTGTATCTTTGAGACAATGTCTTTAGCTAGCCCAATATCATCCTGACCTCAAGCAGTCCTTACTCCACATTACTGGGTGGTATTACATCACTATAAAATCTTACTTTTCATGTGTTAAGCCTCTCAAAAATCCAGATTGATTAGAAACCTATAGCTTTACTGAGTACTATTCTAAATGGATCCACAGCACAGTTGGTAGGTTGATGACCTAGATGTTTTTGCTTTCCCATATTTGACTTGTCTCTGTTCTCACTTTTCCCGATTTGCAGTTACAAATTCATTGTAATTCTTGCTGGGAGAAATAGCTTTTGGATGCCACTAACCTTTGTTGTTTTTTCACTGGTTGAAATAAATGCTTAAAAGCATGTGGGACTGGAAGAGAATGTCACTTGTGGACCTAGGTTTTTCTGTGCCCAAGAACTGGATTTTTTAAAGCTTGTTTAGGAATGCCTCTTCAGGGGAAAAAAAAGTTCGGTCAAGTGTGACACAATGCCTTTAATGCCAGAACTAGAGGCAGGTGAATCTCTGGGTTCAAGACAACCAGAACAGGCTACGCAAACAGTCTCAAAACAGAAAATAAAAAAGAAAATCGCATAATTTTATTTTAGGGACAATAAACGATAAGTTTTTTTTTTTAAAGTTCACAACACGTTTGCTCTTTAACGTTCATCATTTTCGGATTCTAATTAAAACTAATTATAAAGGGTCGGAGGATAAGCGCGTTAACTGCGTTGAGTATACAATATGAAGCAGTATTGCAGTCTAATCAGGACGGCTAGGATTTATAATAGTTTTTAATGTTTCAGGTTTGGTACATTTTGCAATGTTTCTCTTTTAGAGAGCTATTTCACTCTCAATTTTATAATATGTGAAAAATAGTAATTAGACTTTAGGAATCTTGAAGGCTAGAGGTAACATAAGAAGATAACAGACTAGCTTTTCTATTAGGGGCATAATCCAATGAAAGTCATAGTTTCCTATGAGCAAACGCCCCCGCCTACTCGTTCTTACATGCTTGTTTCTCCCGCCGAAATGGCGTCAGGTTGAGGCTCTCACCAACCCGCTCTCTGATTGGAAGGTGGGCAGCCACTACCACCCATTGGCCGTCACCGGCCGGAGGGGCGGGGAAGCCAATGGCCCTGGTGCCTAGCAGTCCCCCCACCCGATCGACGCCAGCCCCTACCCCGGCCCAAGGAATGGGTACGAGGCTGGGGCTTTGCACGCCCTGACCCTGAGGTGTAACCTCGCTGCCAGCTCCTGTGCATAGCTGGCGCTAGGTCCTCTTAGCGCAACCAGCTTCTGCCTCCTGGAGCCAGGCACTGAGAGCCATCAGCCCCGCAGCGGCCCCCCAGGTCTCCCTGCAGCACCCCGTAATGCAATTCACCGGGGCGGGGGAGGCGGCGGCAGCACCTACGGCGGCCGCGGCAGCACTGCCCCAACCTAGAGACGTCTAGAAAGAGGAGGAAAATGGCTCCGAGCAGGGACCGCCTGCTGCACTTTGGGTTCAAGGCGACAGTGAGTGATAGAGGACGGGAGTTGGGAGGCCAGAAAGAAGTGGGTGTTCGTTTAGGTAGCCGGGGAAGTGACCAGATCAGGGCTGGAGGCCCTAGGCTGAAATCTCAGATTCCGCGTGGGTCGGTACGTGCCAGTGAGTCCTCGCAGTGCTGGAGGGGATCCGGTGATGTCCCTGCTCTGCTCTTCTCGCTGGTCCGCGAGCACGCGCGCACTCGCACCCACCCCACAGCTTACCATGCTCCGTACACACACACACACACACACACACACGCAGGCAATCAAGCAAGCGCACACTTGGGCACTTCCTTGCCGCTCCTCGTCCTGGTGGGCTCGCGCCCGGTCACCCCACGTTCGCGCCGCTCGCGGGCTCACCGTCCGGGAATGCGCCGGGTGGGGGAGGGGTGGGCTCGCGCCGCCGCCGCGGAGCGCTCCTCCCCTCCCGCGGCGTTCCGTGGCCCGGGCGGCTCTGCCCAATGAGGAGCGGCGTTGCTGGCAGGTGGGGAGTGTTTTTGTTTTGGGTTGAAGTTGAGGCTTTGGAGAGGACCGAGCTAGCGACTGGCAGTCGTCGCGGCCGCGGACGCCGCGGGCGGTGGTGGAGGCCTCCGCGGGACTCGAGCGGTCTCTCCTCCGCGTCGGGCGGGCGAGGCGAGCCTCGCCGCCGCCGCCTCCCGCTCCCGGAACTCTCGGGCCTGCCTTGGCCCCTGTCTTTGCACTCCGCACGCCGCAGCGCCCTGCCCGGGCCGCACCCGCTGGCCCCATGAGGAGGGACGTGAACGGAGTGACCAAGAGCAGGTTTGAGGTGTGAGCTCGAAGGGGTCTCGGGCGTCAGCGAAGTCCAGCTCTCGCACCCCAAACAGTCGCCCTACCGGAGCCGCCTCCCTTGTGCGGCCCTCCACCCGCCCCTGGCGGGCCGCCGGCGTCCTCCCCTGCTCGCGACCCGCAAGCCCCGCGCACCGGCTTCCTCGCCTTCCGGGAGGTTCGCCTGCTGCCCCTTCCACCCGCGGGCCCTGGCCGGGATTAGCCCTGGCGCCCTAAATCCCCCCTCCCCCATAACACCCAGCTTCCCATTCTTTGCCCAGCCCTTGGCTAGCCTTCCACCACGCAGTGAAAGCACCCCGTCCCCGACTGGCCAGTGCCTGCTGCCTTCGTGAATCGTTTATCTCCACCCGAGCGGGAATCGATGAGTCCTCGGTGGAAGTAGGAAGTTGGGGGTGGTAAAGGGACGATAGAGGCGACTCTGGGGTTTTCGTGCTGTTTGGATATTGTTCTAATACTTCCTCTTCCCCGTTTAGTCTATACTTTTGTGGCTCATTGTTTATTGGAACTTCGATATCTGTTCCGAGGATGCGAGGAAGGTCTGAGAGCCTTCGGAGAATCCATTCCTGTTTTTGTTTGTTTGTTTCTTTTTTGTTTTTGTCTTAAGTTTGTCCTCTGGAAAAGGTTTGTAGTCTTGGGATTGAACCGTAGATTTAAAAAAAAAAAAAAAAAAAAAGCTCTTTAGAAGAGAATTCACGGACTGAGAAAGGGATTCCTTTGGAAAATATTGTAACTGCTGCTGAAATACAGTAGTTTGGTAACTTGCAGGAGGCTTCATTGGTAGGCCGAGAGACAAAGAAACGTATACAACAGGAGGAAATGTTACCTGGCCTTTTCTGGCAGAGGCTCAGGCTGACCTGTGTTGGGTCCAGGCTCAGTGTCCATCTCACTTGCTGGTTTTCTGTCTCTTCTCTCTTGTATTTTTAACACTCAGTGTTTCCCTTAAGCTCAGTTTAAAATTTGAGACAAAGGTTTGTGGGCTTGGGGTGAAAGTCTCACCTAGGGATGAAACTTCTGTATAGTCTTTGTATTTTTTAAGAGTATGAGAAAAAAAATTTTAAAGTTATAAAGAAAGATTAAGGTAGGAGAACTGTGAAGGCAATTTAAATTCAGACTTGGAGAAAATGAACGTCATTGGTTACATTAGAGTTTTTCTTTGTAACTTAATGGTAGGGGTGAGCCGTAATAGTACAACCTGCCTATATAAGACTATTGCTCTAAAGTAGAGAGGCCAAAAAGATTTTAATTTATGGTGGTTTCAGGTTCAGTGCTACTGTGAAAGTCTTTAACCATTGAAATTACTACCTAGACACCTGAAAGTTTAGAGCTACTCCAAAGAGTTCAAAATGAGGATTTCAAAACTTGACCAGCTTGCTATTTTGAGTTGAGGATTTCCCTTTTAGGTTGAGGATTGAGAAAAGACTCATTTGTGCATTAAAGCAATATTGCTGTTTCTTGTTTTTAAATACTTTTTTTTTTTTTGCTTTTGTTTTTCTTTTTTTTTTTTTTTTTTTTTTTTTTTTTTTTTTGAGACAGGATCTCATGTAGCCCTGAGCTTGAGGTGATTCTCCACTCTCCAAGTGCTAAGGTCATAAATGTGAGCCACCATCCTCTGTTTCTTTTTAATGTTTATTAGTTTGCTTTTTTTTTTTTTTTTTTTTTTTTTTTAAGACAGGGTTTCTCTTTGTAGCCCTGGCTGTCTTGGAACTTTGCTCTGTTGACAAGGGTGGCCTCGAACTCAGAGATCTACCTTCCTCTGCCTCTGGAGTACTTGAATTAAAGGCATGTGTCACACTGCCCTGCTTGCTTCATGAATTTTTCAGCCCTCAAAAGTGCCAGGCTGTCATTTGCACACCTTTAAGCCCAGCACTCAAGAGTCCGAGGCAGGCTGATGATCGCTGCATATTCTAGTCCAAGCTAGTGTACATAGAGTTCCAGGACAGTCAGGAATACATAGAGAAATCCTGTCCGAAAATTTAAAAAACCAGAAGAAAAACTCTCAGAACTAAGAATCCTTTAGAAGGGCTGATTATTTCTAAGTAGGTTATCGCAGAATGAGACTTTTTTTTTATGAGATCTGGAAATGTGTACAAAAAAATAATAGCTAATTTTAAATCGTGATCATGACTAAGACAAGTGAAACACTTTTGCTCCACCCCAGGATGAGAGCGACTTCAGTTTTTTGCATACTTGATACATTGTAGCCTTCTCTTTATGGAGAATGTTTTCATGTTCTCTTTGGTTTTATTTTGTGTTTGTGGTACTGGGGACTTGGCACATGATTCTAAAAGTGCTATACCTCACTCCTCCACCCCACCCCCTTTTTCTTTTTTGACAAATCAGTATTTAGCCCAAAGTGGTCTGGAACTGTCAGTGACCCTCTTATTGCTGTCTCTTTCGTGCTGGGATTCCAGGCATGTGCCACAATGTCCAGTTTGGGAATGTTTTCTTCTGTATACTTTTGAATGCTGAGATCAGAGACCACATGCTTGCTCTCGGAGCCAGAGATACAGAAAAGCGTTTCCATTGAACAGAGAGCCTATTGGCTGGGAAGTGTAATCCAGGCCCTTGGGAGACTGAAGAGGATTTGCCCCCAGTTCCAGTCAATCTGGTTTATATAGTTGAGTTTTGGGCCACCCTGAGCTATAGAGTGAGATCCTCTGTTCAAATTGTGTGTCCTCCTGAACTGCCCCTGAAGGAAAAGAATTAGAGCGAGATCACTGGTTATATAAGCCAAACCTGCGACATCTGTGTAAAGCCAAAGCAGGGCCTTTAGGGTGAGAATAAAAGATCCAGAGATGTAAAACTTCAAGTTCCTTCCTCTGTTACTTTGTGTGTATGTGTGTGTGGCTTTTTTATTTCATTAAAGCATTTTAAAGATACACTTTATTTTACGTGTGATTGTTTTGCCTGCGTGCATGTGTGCACCTCATGCTTGCCTGGTGCCCACAGAGTTCTGAGGGTGGCATCGGATCCCCTGAAACGGGAGTTGCAGGTGGTTGTGAGCCACCATGTGGATGAAAGAATCTGAGCCTTGGTTCTGTCCAAGAGCAGCAAGTGCTCTGAGATACCAAGCCATGTCTGCAGCCCCAGTTTGTTTTTGTCACTACACATGCTATCTAAACTGGAGTCTTATAATTCTTACATTTAAGGAAAGTTAGGGCCCAAGATAGCAGGGGAAAGATGTTGAAGTTGTACAGCTTCATCTTAGGGGACCAAGAGCCTAATCTCGGCAGTGGGGTGGGGTCCTTGTTTCTTCTCAGATTTATCTTGTTAATGCATGGGTGTGTGGATGTATTTTCATTCGCATGCTTTGGGAGTGCAGGTGCCTGTGGAGGGCAGTCAAGTAGGATTCCCCTGGAGCTAGCGATTGTGAGCACCCCGTGTGGGTGTTGTAAGCCAAGCCTGTTCCCCTCTGAGAGCAGTTAAGTGGTCTTCACCACTGAGCCATTTTACCAGTCCCCCAGTCTCTGTCTTGTTTTTTGTTGTTTTTGTGTGTGACCCTGGTTGTCATGTACTTGTTCTATAGAGCAGGCTGGCCTTGAACTGTAAGATCACCTCTGCCCACTGCTGGGATTAACATTTGTGCCACTCCCTCCCAGCTCTCTATTTTTTACACTCAATGTTTTCCCTTGTTTTGTTGTTACTGTAACTTACCATAAGATCAACTAAATGTGCGGAGAAATGGTTTTCCTAAAATTCACCGAATATATTTTGTATATGCTGTCAAATGACTGTCTTTTTATTTTAAGTGTGTTAACCAACATTATCTTAATACTTACCAAGATTAACAAGAGACATATTTCAGATATCTAGTCTTGCCCTTAAATCCGAATTGAGATTTTTTTTTTTAATTTAGTTTTTACTTTATCATGCTTCCAATAGGTACATAATACAAAGGTATTGGGAGAAAGTCCTTACTTTAAGAAAAAAAAATTGTTTTTTTATTTTATAGTTTATTTCATCTATTGGGTATATTGTAGCTGTCTTCAGACAGGCCAGAAGAGGGCATCAAGTCTCATTACAGGTTGTGAGCCACCATGTCGTTGCTGAGATTTGAACTCAGGACCTCTGCAAGAACAGTCAGTGCTCTTAACCTATGTGCTATTTCACCAGCCCTTTAGCTTACTTTAAAAAAATACTTATGGTTTTAAAAAGCTGAAGTGTTACATTAATTGACATGAAGTTATTTTGTAACCAGTGCCTGGAGATGTTAAGACCATAGTTAGGAAATGAAAGACTCAATTTTGGAAATATTGACTCTGTATTCATTATACTTACTGGTTTTCTCATAAAAACATAATACTGCATACAGTGGTGTCACTAGGCCTTGTTCTGTAGCTCAGATTGGAAACAATGGAATCCAAGATGGCTACCAGCTTAGGACCCTCTTTCTAGTTTCCCCGATGCTGGGGCTCAGCAGGAGCTGCCATGTCCAACTAAGTCATCATTTGTGTTGAAAGTATTCACATTTTCAAACCTTAACATTCATCATGTCATTTTTCAGTATGCTGTTAAATACACTTTCCCCACACTGGACATCATTTTTTGGGGCAGGGGAAACAGTTTTACTGAGTATCTCTAGTTGACTTAGAACTCACTATGTTGACAGGGCTGAAGTTCACAGAGATTTTTCTGCCTCTTTCTAAAATGCTGGGATCACCACTATACACAGCCTTTGAATTTTTTATTTGTGTGTGTGTGTGTGTGTGTGTGTGTGTGTGTGTGTGTGCGCGCGCGCACGCCATCAGATGAATGTGTGCGCATGCATGCCTGTGTTCGTGACTGCCATGTGTGTTGGTGTCTATGAAGCCTAAATAAGACTTTTAGGTCCTTTTTGCTGGAATCACAAAGGGTGTGTGGTACTGAGAGGTAACCTCTCTGAGCCCAGGCCCTTCTGCCCTGAGGTATAGCATAGTGACAGGACACTTGCCTGGCATGAGTGAAGCCCAGGGTCAATACATAAAAATAAACACAGATAAGATACATTTTAATCTCTAAAACTGTCCATTTCAAACCTTGACCTCATTTTCCTTTCTAATTAATGAGCACTTTTGTTACTGGCTTAAGATCCACTCCTGTCCCTTGAAATACTGTTTCCTAACTTGTAACAAGTTGGAACCAGAATTAAAATTTTCAGTACTCAAACTAGTATAGTGCTGTGGTTCTGGAAGAGTATTTTTAGACATTCAAAGTAAAATATTTTAAGACACCAGGGAAGTCCAAGGGAGAGAGGGAAGAAAGAACACTCTTCCATGACCAGATGTGAGTGCTTGTCCAAGAAGGGTACCTTGGTACCATTTTCCTTGATCCTGTAGGCTCTGTGAGCTTATGGGCTAGGCCCTCAAGTAGATACTAACTGGGAAGTAACAAGATATCCAGCTGTAATTTTGTAAAGTTATTGCTTTTTTTAAAAAAAGTTATTAATGCATTTTGGTCTACTTGATACAAGGATTCTTGATTACTTGATTCAGTAATGGTGCATTCCAGAGGTAGGATTATCTCTTGAGTTCAAGGTCAGCCGGGCTACACATTGAAACAAAAGATACTCTAATGTTGTCACAGCTGAAGACCTTTATTGGTTTGTGTGATATGTTTATACTTGATTCAGTTCTCTGAATTTTGTGATTTTCAAAACAAAACACCCGCCCATACACACACATGCCAAGTATAGTGCTTGTTTACTTTTCATTAGCTTTTGAAAACTTTGGATGAACAAAATAACATTAATGGATATTTTTTCTAGGTATATGAAATACCTGGAAAGCATGTACATTACAGGGATAGGGAAGTAACTTCTTGTCTAGTAAGCAACCGTTTTTGTTATCTAAATAGTTCTACAAACTTGATGTTTAAGGGGCTGTTTTGACCATAGCTGACAGTCAGGCACATCATTAACTCATTGGCCTAGTCCTTTAAATTGCTTTAAAGTTAAAGTGACCTATTCCATTAGGTTACAGTAGACAAGGATTTGGTTAAATTTGAAACATACTGGCAGTTTCTTCTGTCTACCCCTCAGCCTCAGGAATTTCTGGTTCCACTGAGAAAGAGAAGTGCAACATTGTAAAAAAAAAAAAAAAAAAGAGTAGATTGTTGAGGGTCATGCCTGAGTGGGAAGGCAGCAATTACATATGGAGATGAATTCCAGCAGTATATGGATGTCTGCCAAATAATGTACGATCAAATATGCCAGCTACAGAACTATGATGTTTAGTGCAACTATTTTTTAATAAACTTTTTTTCTTACAGAATTATTTATGATATATGAGCACACTGTCCTTATCTTCAGACACACCAGAAAAGGGCATCAGATCTCATTACAGATGGTTGTGAGCGACCATGTGGTTTCTGGGAATTGAATTCAGGACCTCTTAAGAGGTCTCAACCGCTGAGCCATCTCCCCAGCCCTTGATATAACTTTAAAAAGGTTTTTTTAAATTACATTTATGGGTTTGGTCAGTCTTAGAGTTTAAAGGACAACTTGCTGGAGCCAGTTCTCTCCCATCACATATGGGCCCCAGGAGTGGAACCTGAGTGGCTGCTAAAGCCCCTGTGCCTGCTGAGCCGTCCTTCTGCCTCCTGTTGGTATAACTATGATCCACTGCAGGATGCAGACAGAACTAAGGTTTACAGTAACAAGATACAGTCAATGCTCATTCTAGGTACTTCATGTTTGCAGTGATTTTATTGGGAAAGGGGCAGAAAGAAAAACTAAAGACACTAGATTAGGGCAGGTTCAAAATTTACTAGTTCTCAGAGTTGTGGCCCTTTGTTGGCAGGCACAACTCAGTATGTCCTGACTGTTTATGACTTTTAGCTGGGCACCATTTTTGCACTTTTAATCTCAGCACTCAGGAGGCGGAACCAGGCGGACTCAGAGTTCAAGGCCAGCCTGATCTACAGAGCAGTTTCAGGATAACTAAGGCTATATACACAGAAACCCTGTCTCAAAAAAATATATAATAATAATAATAATGAAAAAGAAAGGGAAGGAAAGAAAGAAAGCGACTTTAGCTTTGTCTTCATCCTGTAAAAGCAGGAGACTGTAGAGGTGACTCAGCAGTTAGGAGCACTGGCTGCTGTATAATTCCTTTCCCTGAACCCAGATGTAACTCCAGTTTTAGGGGATCTCATAGCTTCCTCTGGCCTCTGGTCAGATGCACAGGCATGTGTCTAGTCAAACAAAATACATACATGAAAAAAATGTATTAAAAAGGTACAGAGAAAAAAAAAGATTTATAGTTTCTGCTAATGAACAATTTAAAAACGTTAAGTGAAGGATTTGCAGGGATTTGTGCTGTTCTAGGAGTGGGCTGTCAGTTTATGGAAGGAGAGACTTATGGGAGTCATGGAGGAGAGTGGAGCTGGGTGTGATGACTCAAATCTAATCCCCATACTGTAATCCCATGCTGAGGCTGAGGCAGTAGAATTGCTTCATTTTCTAGGCCAGCCTGGGCTACCATGTAAGATCCAGAGGAAGAAGGCCTGTTTGAAAACGTAAAGCACAAAAAATGTTTTCACTTTATCTCTCTTTTTAAAAAAATATACTGTAGCTGTCTTCAGACACACCAGAAGAGGGCATCAGATCCCATTACAGATGGTTGTGAGCCACCATGTGGTTACTGGGAATTAAACTCAGGACCTCTGGAAGAGCAGCCAGTGCTCTTAACCGCTGAGCCATCTCTAGGGCCCCTTTATCCTATCTTTTGAACCAGCCTTTTTTCAATAGGGAAATGAGACTGTTAAGGTATTGTACAGAGTTTATAAGAGGAACTTGTTGATTTGTGAACTATTAGAATTGAAAGGAAAAGATGATGGGGCACCAATGGAAGGAAAAGTCAGTGAAAGGAAAAGTCATGGGGCACCAATGTTGTAAAATGGTCCTGGGTTTCAGCACCACTGTTAGGGGAAGGATGAAGAGAGTGGGGGGCATATGGCCCGTGGAGGTGCAGCGAGGCCTGGGGGCAAGGGAGATGCCTCTGGGGGGCCCATGTTGGGAATCCCTTCCCCCTGAGGGACCAGGCACACACCGGTATAGTACAGAATAGAGTTTATTCAGGTCATGGGAGAGTCAAGAGGGTGGTAGAGGCAGAGAGAGAGAGAGGGAGAGGGAGGAGAGGGAGAGGGGAATAGAGGCTAGCCATGACCACGTGGAGGGAGGGGGGGAATGGAAGGGTAAGAGAAGGGTTAGGGGTGGGAGAGCATGGCAGCAAGAGAGAGAAGAGGGGGCAAGTAGCCCCTTTTATAGTGTCAGGACATTGGGGCAGAGCATACCTGCCTACTGCCAGTTAATCGAGGGGTGGGGTTTACAGAATCCCAACAAGAATGTGCCAGGTGTGGTGTCACTACTTGTGACCCAACACAGGTCACAAGGAAGGTAGAGGGTTTCTATAGGCTAGTTTGGGCTGCAGAGCTAGACCCTGCCTCGAGAAGCACAATAACAGGTCTGTGCCATAGTGTGCCCGATTTTGAAACTGGTTTAAGATGTACTATAGATAGGGTTTCCCGGTGTTTTTTGGAAACTCTTAGAGAATTGCTAGAATTCTCCCTTCTCAGCCTTTCAAATAGGTAGGGATTCAAGTGTGTCACTGCCCAGTGGTTTACAGAATGTTCATGGGGCCTGGAGAGACAGCTTAGAGCATAAAAGCATGCACTCCTTTTCCAGTGACTCACAACCACCTATAACCCAGTGTTTCTGATCTGCTTTGGGCACTGCAGTCATGTGCATACACTAATACCAGCGTGTGCTCTCGCACACACATAATTAAAAAGTAAAATTTCAAAAAAAGGTATTCTTATGTGTATTTTTATGTTTTGTTGTATATGTTTTAATAATCTAGTATGATTCTAATATTGTTCATCTCATTAATTTTAAGTTTCCTTCCCAGATTCCCATTGTCTAAAGTCAGGTTACTTTTTCTGTGATTCTCTGCAAGATTAGATGGTTAATTTATTACCAGTGTCTTAACTATTTTTGTAAATTCTAGTAAAGAAAAACAAATTAGCCTTTGTAATCTTAATATGATGCTCCGAATGCCTTGTCTATTTTGGCCCTGAATTCTGATGAAAGTAGACTTTTGAAGGGGTGAGGTGGGGGTGGAGTCTGCACCATTAATTACCAAGTGGATGTTTTTGCTGAGAGATGGATATGATTGTTTGATGGCCTGAAGTTTGGAGCCGTGGTTCTTACAGTAAGTGATTGTGGAATTCATGTATATTTATAGAGCCTATTTATCAGTGTTAGCTTTGAAGCCAGGGTTTGAACTGTGGCATTTCTAGTCTCCATCAGTGTGACCTTAGAGAAGTTCTCCAGATTAATCTGAGTCTCTGATATTCAGTTTATAGCATGAACAACCTGCCTGCCATACAGTGAAGGCACAAGGAACTCTTCCTACTGTTGGTACTTTGTAGCATACAAGTAAATAGCGTTTTTGTAACTTAAAAACCTTAAAATACCCCACTGTTTATTTTTGATATTTTGTTGTTGCTGCTGTTGTATTTTGAGACAGCTGTCTTATGTAGTCCTAGCTTACCTAGCTAGTTTTCATCTCTGAGAACAGGGGATTCTCTTCTTTACATCTCCCATGTGTTGGGATTTTAGGTGTGCGACCCCACACTCTCTAAGTAAGAATTTACTGTTGAGAGGAAAAGTTCTTTTTCAAAGTGAGGAATATAACTATTCATCTCCTGGGTAGATACCGTTTTCTTGTTATTAATAAACTAGAACCCCTCTGAACCTTAGTCTGGGTGGTAGTGCATGCAGTAATAGTTGAGCTGTGTTTCTTTTCAGCCATTGTCCTCATTGTTAGGCAGTGATGGTGAATGTCTGCTGGGGTGAGGCACTGACACTGAATTGTAAGTTGACATTTTAAAACCCTGGATCAGTCAGCCTTTGCCCCGGAAACTGGCCGTTCTTAGCTTGCTAATTGTAGAAACTATAGCTGTGGTAGAGCTGAATGTAGGCAGGAGATGCATTTTGATCCTTTTCAAATATATCCCTTTTGAAGGAGCCTGTGGTGCTGAGACTCTAACACTCATCCTCGACAGCTGTTTAAAACTTGATTTCATGCTCTGTATGTTTGTGTATGGAGAAAGTCACATTGCAGCTTATTTCTGCAATCCACTTGTAGAAAACTGATATTTTGAAATTCCCTTTGAAAAAATTAGAATATGTGCTTAATGCTATAATTTCCTAGAACATCATCATGAACTGTAACATACAAAGATAAGAGGCTTCATTAATATTCAGTATTCTTAGTCACAACTGACTTACGTTATACAAAAGCCTCTGAAGTGTAGGCCTGCCTTTAAAAGTCTCAACAGAAAGTACAGCTTTGCAAAGTCAGCACATTCCTTACAGAACAGGAGGTAGAAATGTAGTTTAGCACAAGGCCCTGGGTGCAAGTTGTACCTAGTGCCACGTAAACGTGGGGGTGGAGGCAGGAGGATCAGAAATGCAAGGGCATCCTTAGCTCCATAGTTTGAGGTTAGCATGGCAAACTTGAGAGCTTGAGACCTCATCTCACAAATGGGGCAAACAACAGAGGCAGTCAACTCTGAGTGGGGCTGAGGCTTGGGATTGTTACTCTAAGAGCAGCCTGAGCTGTATATAATGAGTGCAAGGCTAGCCTACGCTTTTAACCACAGAGAATAATGGTATTTCCTGTGCTGCTTCACTCTGTAGTTTACAGGGTTAGAAGTCTGACCCGGGGCCTCCTCATGATCTGCCAGACAGACTGAGAACACTCAGGTCGTGGGTCCAAAAATAATTGTATTTACAGAGACCTTGTGTGTCTGAGAGGGTGGATTATGGGCACTAAGTGACATAAATTGCATATGAGTTTGTCATTCTCTTACCCAGAGGGAAAGCTGTGGTTTAAATATAGGAATCAAGATCTCAGGGGACCTAATCTTGGCATAGCTGTGAACTCTTATTGAGCCCTGAGGAAAACCATTTACCTTTGTTTTTATAGCTTTAAAATAAGATTTTCAATATCTGTTTCCTTGTCATACATCAATTGAATTGAGGTGACGTAGAAATTAAACACTAAGCTCTTGCTGTTTAATAGTGATTTCTGAGTTATTATATTATTAAGGAGAAATAGTTGAACATGAATTTTCTTTACTATAACTTTCCCACCTTTCAAATGGAGGGACCTGTGCGGCCTTCAAAATCGACACAAGTTGTTTTGCACATTATATTTGTCTCCGAAAACAGTAGGTTTTCAACCTATGAGTCACAATCTCAGGTCACATACAGACATTTACATTGTGATTTGTAACAGTAGCAAAATTACATTTGTGAAGCAGCAATGAAAATAACTTTATGGTCGGGAATCACTACAACACAAACTGTGTTAAAGGGTCACAGCATTAGGAAGGCTGAGAACCTTCAAACTATGTAGCCCTGGCTGTTCTGGAACTTGTTCTGTAGAACCAGGTTAGCTTTGAACTCAGAGCTCTACCTACATCTGCCTCCCAAGTGTTGGGAGGAAAGGCGTGCACCACATTGCCCGGTTCAAAACACACTTTTAACGAGACAACTAATTAAAGTTGCTGCTTCTCTGAGGCTAGACATTCACCAGAGATTTAACTAGAAAAGAAACAGGGTTAAAAAAGCTTAGCTAAGAAGTAGCACTCACTCACTAGTAATTCTGTAACTTTATTACAAAGTTATATAATTATTTATTGTTGGGTTTTGGAGTTGTTTTTTGTTGTGTTTTGTTTTGGTTTTGTTCTAGGGCCTAGAGCACAAGCATCCTGCCCCCCAACCCAGTTTTTTTTTTTTGTTTGTTTGTTTGTTTTGTTCTGTTTTTGTTTTGTTTTTTGTTTTTTAAACAAAGACAATGAATGTCTGCTAACACAATTTAGGAATTATTCTTTATAATGATATGAACTTTGTATATAAAATATTTTGCTGATCCTCCTTCAGAAAGTCAACTATTTCATTTTTAAATTTATTATATAATAAATACATAATAATTAATAGCTATCTTGAGACACACCAGAAGAGGGCATCAGATCCCATTACAGATAGTTGTGAGTCACCATGTGTTTGCTGGGATTTGAACTCAGGACCTCTGGAAGAGCAGTGAGTGCTCTTAACCAATGAGCCATCTCTCTAGCCAACCAGTCTACTTTTTACTCCAGCCCAACTATTTTAAACAATTAGCTCAAGTAACAATATTGTAACAAAACTGGTAATTTGGATATAGAATGTCAAGCATTGTATACATGCATGTACACACACACCTCCAGGTCTTGAATAATAAACTAATAGTGTTTGATACATTAAACAGCATGTTTACATTTGTGATAACTTACTTGGAAAATAGTTTTTATTTACTTTTTATGTATGAGTGCTACACATTAAAGAGTATGTTTGTATTTATGATTTAATTTGAACTTAGTTTTAAAAACATCTCTTCAGTAAAGAATACTATAAAATTTATTTTTATTTTCTGTGTATAAATATTTTACGTACATGTATGTCTGCACCACATGAGTGCCTGGTGCCCCCAGAAGGAAGCATTGAGTCTCCTGGAACTGGAGTTACAGACACCTATGAGCTGCCATGTAGGTGCTGGGGAGTGGAGCCGGGTCCTCTGAGGAGCAGCAGGTGCCCTGAGCCATCATCTCTCCAGCCCCTCATAAAACAGATACTACAATAGTGTTTTCCCTGTGTTGTTCTTCTCAAGACAGGGTATTGTGTAGCCCAAGTTGCCCACATAATCACATGTAGGTGAGGCTGGCCTTGAGTGTCTATTTACTAACTGTTGGGATTACAGGAGTGTGACTGCTTCCAGCTCTTTATTTTTACAGGTTTTTGAGATTGGGTCTCACTGTATAAACCCAGGACAGGTCTACTTCTGACCTCCTACTGTTACTCAACCTTCTGTTCAGTTACCGACATTGCATATGCTTTCTATCCTTCTCTGGCTTTGAACTTGCTAGTCAACAATTCCTTGAGGGCCTGTTCTAACTCACATGCAAAGGTCTGGGATCATGGGCACATTCTGGCACTCCTGTTTTTGTCACACTGAGGTAGAACCTAGGACCTCCTGCTACATCAAGCCTTAGTTTAGTATGTTTCATACAGAGTGGGTGGGGTAAAAGCTCTCTGTAGAGGAGTTTCAGGCTACAGTCATCCTGGAGGAAAAAGTTGCAGTTGCTAGGTTGGCACACACGGGGCAACTGGTTCAAAAGCACTTTATCCGCCACGCTGAGCCTCAGCGGAGGAAGCTTTCCAGTTTCTGGGAGTCTGAGGCTTTGGTCCTTGTCAACAGTACACACATTCACAGCTTCCTTGTTCCCCACCTGTCTCTGCCTCCTAAGTGCTAGGATTAAAGATACACATGCCACCACACCCAGTATGCAGAGGTATCCTGAGGTTCTCTTGCATCTGTTAGAGGGGCCAGGGACTTGGGTGCCACAGGGGTTGTGTGAAAGTCAAAACCAAACTTTTTTCCTCAGTGGGTCTCAGGATCCAACACCACTTGTCAGACCAGCTCCAGCTCCAGCTCCAGCCTGCTCAGGCATCACCTTTCTAGCCAACAGTACAGTTTTAAGACAGTCATGCTGTATAGCCATGCCCCGCCCTGCCATCTGACTTGAAATTCGTGATCATTCAGCAGCCTCAGCTTCCCAAGTGTGAGGATTATGGCGTGCATCACCACATCCAGTTCAGTTCCATGCTAATGAGTAATTCAGTCATCAAATATTTACTGAGTACCTTGCATGTGCCTGCTGTTATGAGTACTAGGAGATGTAAAAATGAATAAAACAGACAAAATCTTCTCGTGGTAGAGTTTTAAAATCTAGCTAGGGAGGTGGGCATAAAGGAGAATATGTAAAATGCTAATACTTTCCGGGACCAACATCGAGGGGCAGAGACTTACCAGTACGAATTGCTGGTGTGAATGGGGGTAGGGAAGATCATGAATGGCCTTGAGGACTTTTAAACTCTGGATTTGTTTCTGGTAAAGTAAGCCACAAGGATCTGTTTGAGCAGAAGTGGGGTATTGTGCAGCTTGTTCTTTGAAAATATGTTGAGCTAGAGATGAATCTCAATGAAAGACTACCTGCCCAGCATCCTTCAAACCCGTTTTGCCTCAGAAGTAAAGTTCTCTCCTGCTTTCTGAAGACATATAAAACATTATTTAAGACTGTTATGAGAAGGTAGAAGGAGACCGTGGTATGCTGTATCCAGAAATACTTGGATTCTGGCCACTCCGGTCAGGAAACCCTTTTCTTTCGGGGGGTGATGGCACATGCCTTCAATCCCAGCACTGGAAGGCAGTGAGAGGCTGATTTCTAGGAGTTTCCAGCCAGCTAAGGGCTGCATAGCCAGACCTTGTCTCAAAACAACAGACAACCCCACTACCGTGTGCCTGTGTGTGACAACCCCACTACCGTGTGCCTGTGTGTGACCCAGTGAACCGGTTATTGGCACAGATGAAGTGTCTTTGAGATAGGACCCAAGTCTGAACTTGAAATTTACCTGTTTCTTTTTATTTCTCTCTTTCTTTTGTTTTTCAAGTCAGAGTTTCTCTGTTATAACAGAGCCCTAGGGTTCTGAACTCAATTTGTAGACCTGGCCTTGAACTTGAACTCACCTAACTCTGCCTCCCAAGTACTGGGATTAAAGGCGTGCACCACCACACCTGGACCATCCCTCCCCCCCCCCCCCCTTTTTAATAAGATATTTTTGTTTTAAAAATGGTGGTATACACCTTAATTTTTACTTTTTAAATGATTTACTTGTTCTTGTTTTATATGCATTGGTATTTTGCCCACATGGCATTCTTGGATCACCTGGAACTGGAGTTGTTGCATGTGGGTACTGGGATAGGATTTGCTGCCATTAAAAGCTATACAGTTTGTGTCAGGCATGGTGGTTCACATCTTTAATCTCAGTACTGGGGAGGTAGAGGCAAATGGCTCTTTATGAGT
The DNA here is from genome assembly GCF_963924665.1 of Micromys minutus. NCBI lineage: Eukaryota > Metazoa > Chordata > Mammalia > Rodentia > Muridae > Micromys > Micromys minutus. The sequence goes on along the minus strand of NC_137979.1, from coordinate 44,922,843 downwards.
TCAAGGCTAGCCAGAACTATTTTTTTTTTTTTTGCTCAAAAAACAGAAACAAAGACTAGCAAGGCTTAAAGGCGTGTGCCACTACCTACTGCAAGAAAGGGCTTCCTGACCTGCATGGCAATAATCCAATTATTCCACTCCAACTCTACCAAACTACTGCATACATCATACCACTGTCTCCTGACTTCTCATAACAGTCTCAAATGTTGTTTTAAGTATAATTATGTCTGCAGAAGGCAGGATTGATTCAGTCTGTATAATTTTATTGGAATACCACATTTATTTAGCACATGCCACAGTGTTGTGTGGAGGTCAGAGGACATCTTACAGAGAGGTGTTTGTCTCCTTCCATATATGAGTCCTGGGAACTGAACTTTGGAGTCCTCAGGGATCTAAAATGTTGCCCAGGACAGTAAAACCATATAAAAGCCCTGCGAGGTCTTGCACATACCTCTAACTCCGGCACTAGGCCTGGGGAACAGAGCAAGAAGAATTGCTAGGGCTCACGGCCTGGCCAGCCTCACTGGAAAAAAAAATCTCCAGGTGAGAGACCCTTGCACCCAACATCCCCCCTTACCTGTGCACACAGTAGGCTGCACATGTGCGTGTATATACTTCATACACAAAACATCTGAAGTGCAAGCAGAGGAGCGGTGGAGGACAAGATGGAGGCCAGCATAGCATGTGCTGTTGAGTCAGGGGTTAGAAGGTGTGCAGTGCAGAAAGCGTGGCCTATTGTAATGTTTCTATGTTCTACATGTATTCCTTCCTTGGTGTTTTTATCTAGAGATGTCTTTGATAGGAAAGGTTTAGTCATGGTGTGGTAATACACTAGCCATAGTTTGTTTCTAAAGAGCAGTTACATTGGGTGGGGAAATTGTAAGCTTATTTTCCTTCAGATTTATTTAGCCTAGAAAAATGTTTCTCCTTTTGAATTCTGGCAATAAAACCAGCCGACTGGAAAAACATCTGCTGTTGGTTGAGTGAAGGAATGGCATAACCTTGTGAAAACTACTTATAGGAAAAGTGTTTTTAAAAAATCTTCTCAGCTGGGCGGTGGTGGCACACACCTCTAATCCCAGGCAGAAGCGGGATCTCTGGGTCGAGGCCAGCCTGGTCTAAAGCATGAGTTCAAGGACAGCAGGGGCAACACAACTCTTGAAAAACCAAAAAGAAAGAAAAAGAAGAAAAGAAAAGGAAATCTTCTAATACAGCTTTAGCTATAGGTTTATTTTTGAGTATTCTGTCCTAATCTCTCCCCAGAATATCCCAGGTGCCATAAAGATTTAACCTATGCCAGGCTAAAGTTTGTTCAGATCTATGAAAATGAGACCACTGGTCATACTTTTTTTTTTTTTTTTTTTTTTTTTTTTTTTTGGTAGTAGTTGCTGCCTAATGCTCCAAAATATTAACATTCAATCTTAAATTACCATCAAGTAGCTTGGAAGAAGGAGTTTACCCTGGCAGTCTGTTTCTCTTTTTAAAAGGTCACTCAGGCCTCTGGCAACTGACTGCTTTCCCAGTGTGTAATCGGCCCTTATTAGAATGGGAGACTCTGGGGTTGCAGGCAGCTGATTCTGTTTCCTCATGATCTTTTGTTCTGAAACCAACAGAATAAAACATCTGTTATTAAGTAACACCCTTGAGAAGGTAAACAGACAACCTTTAAAAATGTATAAGTTGTGTACTGGAAAGCTAAAAAGGACCTTACTGGTCAATAAAACAGCCCAGTTTTAAGATTAAAGAGTTTGAATGGGCCTGGAGTTTGTAGTAGGATACTTGCCTGTATGTGTAAAATGAAGGACGCCCTGGGTTCTATCACAGCACTGGTTATGTTCAGACAAGTGTAGGCAGGAGTATAGAGAAATAGCAAGCCTTGTTTGTTTCAAAAATGTTAATTGGCATAGCCTCTGTAGATACCAATTTAATGACTTCTTTAAAATTTTATCAAAATGTCATGACCATAACCCCATTCCTAGATGAATTAAAGATAGGTATTTACATAAATACAAATAGAAGAATGCTGGTCACAACAGTATTTATGATATTCAAAGGCTATTAAGAATATGAATGAACAAAAAAATGTGGTATATACAAAGGACCTGTTTGTTATTCAACTATTCAAGAGAAACAAAGTACCACCACCATGTAAATAAATCCCAGAACCATTGTAAAAAGAGATAAATGATTCATAAAACATCACATTTCAATTCCCTTTATAAGAAATAACCAAGCATAAGAAAATTTATAGCTTGAAAACAATCAGTGGCAGTTCTGAACAGCAGGGTTTCCAAATGAAAGTTATTTGGATACAAAGAATTCAGAAGGATTGAGAGCATTTTGGAACTAGAAGAGCTTTAAGTATATTAAAATACACTGAGCTACCCTAAAATGCACATTTTAAAACAATTCATTACGTAAATTTCTCTTTTTAAAAAATATTTGTTTATTATCTATGAGCACACTGTCACTATCTTCAGACACAGCAGAAGAGGGCATCAGATCCCATTACAGATGGTTGTGAGCCACCATGTGGTTGCTGGGAATTGAACTTAGGACCTCTGGAAGAGCACTCAGTGTTCTTAACCACTGAGCCATCTCTCCAGTCCCATGAATTTCTCTTTATAAAAAAGCTTTTTAGAGCCAGGCAGCAGTACTGCGCGCTTCACTCCCAGCTTTCAGGACACAGAGGCAAGTCGATCTCTTGAGTTGGAGGCTAGCCCGGTACAGCCAGAACTAGTAGAGAAACCCGGTCTGGAAAAACAACAACAAAACAAATAGAGTGAATACAGTGATACATTTTGTCCAATCTCTGCTACCCAGGAGCCTAAGGCTAGAAACTAGCTGGGAAACTCAGTGAGACCCTGTCTCAGAGATAAAAAACAAGGACCAGCAAGATACCTCAGGAGTTAAGAGGTCCTGAGTTCCATCCCTGGGACCCATATGACAGAATGTGACTTGTGCAGATTGTCCTCTGAGCTATATGTGTATATGGTGTCCACCTCCACGAACACAAACAAAGAAGTAGATGGATTTTTTTTTTAAGACTGGAAATGAATGCTTGTATATGATATGCAAGGCCCTGTGTTTAATCCTTAACTGCAAGTAGATTTATGATGGTTAATTATATGTGTAGACATCTGGGGGTTTGTTTATATTTGCATAAAAATATGTTTCTAGTATTTCTCTCCTCACATCTCTTAAACTAAGACATCCCTTTCCTATCCTTGGACATCATTTGCAGCCACACCCCAACCCCACCCCACTTTTGTCACCACCTCTACAAGCTAACAATTATTTAGTATGAATCTGTTGATGTAGTTCTATAGATACATAGATACACAGATATGCACATACAGTGTAATCTACTGATACTGTTTCTTCAGAGAACACAAAATACATTGTTATTCAGAGAAACTGAAGCATATAAGTTCAAGGCTAGTTTGGGTTATAGATCAAAACACTGTTTTAAAAACACAAGCACAAAATATTAGAGGGAAAACAATTTAAACTGCAATAAGCAGGTACCAAGACGTTTGTTGTTTGCAGGTCTGCCTTGCGTGCACTATTAAAGGTTGTTCGAGCTTAAAGGATATGGCACCAGATGGTAACTGGAAAAAACACTAAGTTTTAGTTACAGAGGTAAATTTAAAAGGCTATAAATAAATTGTTCTTTTATTATCTTGACTGAATTGAAAGACAGTTGCATAATTAAGAACCATAGTTGGGTTTATCAGATAAGTATATAATAGCAAAAGGAAAAAGAGCTTTCTTGTAGTGTGCAGTTCTGAATTTCATAGGAATAAGCAATCGGAGGTACATTGCTAGTTGCTCTAGCAATTCCAGATGTGTCCTGGAATTGCTAGAGCAACTATTATGAAATAATATAATTTTTTTTTAAATGAAGGAATTAGGGGACAGAGAGATGTCTCAGCAGTTGAGAAAATTTGGCCTTTAACTCCTGCACTTGTGAAGCAGAAGCCAGTAAACCATTGAGTTTGAGGCTAGTCTGGGTTACAGAAAAAGAAAAGAACTACAAACTAAACTTTCCTGCAGAGGGGCAGTTCTGATGCCCAGTACCTGCATGGTGGCTCATGCAGGGCTCCTCAGAACTCCAGGGGCCTCAGCTTCCTCTTCTGACCTCCACAGGCACTAGTGCATGTGTGGCGCATACATACAAACTAGCAAAATGTCACACACTTAAAATAAGTAAATCTAAAATAAAGGCATAATAATAGCACAACAGAAATTTTTATTGGAAAACATGAAGAAAGTAAGAGGAACAGGGTTAGAACTCACCGATGAGTTCCTTAGAAGCTGGTAACAAAATGAGGTACAACACTGCCCCCCCCCCCAGAAAAATGCTGGAAGAAAACCATTCTGGGCCTGTGAAGAATCCCACAAGAGGACACTCAGCAAACTGTTAAGATGGAAAAATAAAATAGTTCAGAGAGCAAGTAAAATGATTAGACATGCCTATTCAATTAGAAATGGGTTAAACATTTCAGTCAAAAGTCATAGGTTGTAGCTGGGCATGGTGGTATTGGCCTTTTAGAAAACAGAAGCAAGTGAATCCCTGTGAGTTCAAGGCCAGCCAAGGCTATCATAGTGAGATCCTGTTAGGGTTTTTTGGTTTGTTTTGTTTTAGAAAGACATGGTTTTAAGACTAGATAATGAGATTGAGCTTTATACTGTGTAGAAAGATGTACTTTGGGCTCAAAGGCACAAGTAGTCTGAAAACAAAATAGTGGGGAGATGCTGTGCTGTGTACACAGGAGTCGAGCAGTCCTAGGATGGATTGTGAGCCAACAGTACTTTAGAAAGACATTAAGAGCTTATGATGGAAAATTTATCAGAGTTATTGGAAGAAATCGAGGTAATCCTAAATAAATGGAGACATAATCCATGTTTCTAATTTTGAAAGCTAAGGGATTTTAGGACAGCGGTGTCCTACAAGTCTTTGGCAGTGACATAAAATGTTATATAGTTGAAAGGAACAGGATGGGGAATCCAGAGACCTTTTTTTCAAATTGTAATAAAGGAGCCAAAGCAGTTCAGTAGGACAAGTGAACACAGATCAAGAACCAATTAGTGTGTACACATGGAAGCAGGTGGGTGGGTTCTTACACCACAGACAAAACTAAGTCTTGGGCAGAGTGAAAGCAGAGGCTGTAGGCTCATGGGAGGAAATCTTTGTGAATTTAGCTGTGCAAAGTTACAGTGTAGCACATGAAACTCATGAATCTAACAGAAAGGTAGCCAGGCTTTCTGTCTGTGGTGATATAGGTCCTTAATCCCAGCACTCTGGTAGCAGAGCCAGGTGGATCTCAAGGTCAGCCTGGTTTACAGAGTGGGTTCCAGGACAGCCAGAACTATACAGAGAAAACCTTGCCTCTCAAAACAAAAACAAAGAAAAAAATTGGGCTGGAAAGATGACTCACTGGCTGTTCCTTTAGAGGACCCAGATTCAATTCCCAGTACCAACATGGAGGTGACAACAGACTAACTCCAGTTCCAGAGGAATCTTTGCAGTAGGCATATCTGTGTATGCATGCAAAATACCCATTCAAATAAAATAAACAAATCTTTAAAAAGAAAAAGGACTTTGTGTGATGGGCACACCTTTAATCCCAGCACTGGAGAAAGAAGCGGGCGGATCTCTTGAGTTCAAGGTCAGATAACGTTCCAGAATTTAGAAAGAGGACTCCATAGAGAGACCTGCTGAAGTCTTAAATAAACCTTCAGTTAATTGTATGCTTTAGTAATCCCAGACTCTCACACCTGGAGAGATTGGAGCAGGAGTTCCAACAGCAATTCACAGAACAAGTAAGGTACTTTTTCAGACTGCAGAGGACATGCTTCTGTGATTAGAGGTTGGGGAACTTCTGAGTTTAGTGGGGCTGGGGGGGGTCTCTGAGTTCTGTAGATTAGTACAGACACTAGATTGGATGTAAAAGCTACCGAAGTTTAAGAAACTGATGTATTGGCAGACCATAACTTGGGGCTGTTGGGTTTGTGAGGCTGGCTAGTGTTTATTCCTTCTGGGCCATCTCCCTAGTCCCCATTGCACTTCAGATGTGTGGACACATGGGAGGAAGGGAAGAGGGAAACGAGCAGCCGTAGATTCTCCCCTTCTACCTGGAGGTTCCCAGGGGTTGAGCTCAGATCAGCAGGCTTGGCAGTACTTAGCTCCCACACCATTTTGCTGGGTCCCCACTTTTGTTTTTGGTAACATTTCTTTTGAGGGAATTTTGTCCAAACTGAATGAACATGATAAAATCTTAATATCTGATGTGGTGATTTTTGTTTTGTTTTATAGATGTTCTCAAACAGTGATGAGGCTGTAATCAATAAAAAACTTCCCAAAGAACTCCTGCTAAGGTAAGTCTGAGCCCTGCTTCTTCATCCATCAGTAGTGTATATAATATTTGTATATGAAGTAAAACTTGTTGCTGGTTTTCTGTTTGGGGTGTTTATCAGGAGAGTCCATCCCTTTTTTTTTTTTTTTTTTTTTTTTGACATTGTAGTCTACAAATATGTTAGGCTGTGTTCAAAACGTTCATGGGATCATGCATCAGAAGGTCAGAGGTGATATTTGTTTGGTCTTCATTACCTGGAATTTTACATTTACTTTAACAACTTTTAAAATCTTAGTACCAGTGTTTAAACTTAGACCTGCATGTGTTTTTCAGTCTTACCTTTGCCTTATTGTAAGACAGGTAGAAAGAATTCAGTCCTCTGAAGAGTAATTGTAGTAATACTGTTTTCCTATTACAATGCTGCCCGTCCTGGGGACTCCGTGAAATTCCACTGCTCCTTGTTCTCAAGGCGTCTTTGTATACCTACCGTGGGACAGACTTATGCCTTTCTTTCTTTCTTTTGTTTTTTGGGTTTATGTTTGTTTGTTTTTTGAAATTGTTTTTCTGTGTAGCCTTGGCTCTCCTGGAACCTCCCTCTGTAGACCAAGCCTCAAATACAGATAGATACCCATGGTCTGTCTCTCAAATACAAATATTGGGTTTAAAAGTGTTCGATACTAGGCCTAGTAAAAAGTAACCTGGTCAGCTAGAGAGATGACTCAGTGGTTAAGAGCACTAATTGCCCTTCCAGAGGTCCCGAGGCTCTCGGGGCTAAATGGACATTTGGGGGAATACTATTTGCTCTCTTTACTTAAATATCATTAATTCACTTAATAACCTTAGTACTCTTCTGATAGCTAGTATTTAATACACCAACTCCACAAGACTTCAAGAAACAAAGGACATAGAAATCTGAGCTACCTTAACTAGGTTCACCCGGAGGGCTGGAGAGAGAGAGATGGGTCAGCGGTCAGGAACACATGTATCCTTGCAAAGGACCAGGGAATCAGGCTAGAGAGATGGCTCAGTGGTTAAGAGCACTGACTGCTCTTCCAGAGGTTCCTGAGTTCAATTCCCAGTAACCACATGGTGTCTCACAGTAATGCCTCTTCTGGTGTGTCTGAAGACAGTGACAGTGTACTCACATACATGAAATAAATCTTTAAAACATAGAAACCAAGCATCAACCATCTCTCCAGCTCCACCTACCTGCCCCAACCACCTTAGTATTGACTTGGCCTAGAACTATGGCCTGGCCAGCAGCAGTAGGATACTTGGCTTCCAGTCGGCTTGGGTTCTGCACCAGCACCGTTCCCTGCTGAAGATTCTGAATCCCTGGTTTACCTTTCCCCTGACAGGGTGAATTCAGATGGAGCAAGTGCAGGAGTCAGAATCAGTAGCACATACCACACGTGGCTTCAGACAGCTGCCTCCACTGGCCGTATCTAATGCACGTCTGGGAAGAATGGTGGTACACAGCTACCACCGCCATATAAAGGTCTTAGGGACACACAGCAGTAAATATAGCAGGTTCTTGTCACTTTGGTAGAGATGAGGAAGACAGTGATGCATTCATTCTTCCCAACACTTGAGATGGTTGGGATCCTAAGACTACACAGAAAAACCCTGCCTCAAAAAATCTAGAGGGAGGGGTGACCCATGGCTAAGCATCTGCTGCTCTTACAAAGGACCTGGCTTCAGTTCCAGAAGACCTGATGCCTCTTCAAGGCCTCTGCTGACAGGATATGCTCACACAGGACAGGAAAATTTAATCTTCAAGCTTCAAAACGGAGCTGGAGGGATGGCTCAGTAGTTAAAGAGCACTGGTTGCTCTTCCAGGGATCCCGAGTTCAATTCCCAGCAACCACATGGTAGCTCACAACCATCTGTAATGAGATCTGGTGCCCTCTTCTGGTCCTTGCATGCAGTATTCAAAATTCATCAAATTTGTATATAATTCATGCTTCCTCATTCTGCTGCTGTTACTTTTCACTATTTGTGGTAATAAGTGTTTTCTTTCAGATTTTAAATTTCTAAATGCCCCCCCCCATAACTTACCTTCAGAATAAAAGTCATAAAATCCCTATAAATATTCTTTTGTCATTCTGCTTTATATAAGAGACACGATCACATAGCTGTGGTTGAGTGATGTGTTGGGGTGCCCTAGATGTTATGCTGGCAGATGTGGAGGCCTGAGTCCAACTGTCTGTCTGTGTCCGCCATGCTGCATGTGGCTGTCGTAATTTTTTTGTTGCTGAATATTTATTAGACATCATTGACGTGGATCTACTAGGAAATTAATCTGAAGCTAGATGTGGTAGCGCATACCTTTCATCCCAGCACTTCGAGCCAAAGGCAGGTAGATCTCAGAGGCCAGCCTGGTCCACACAGTGAGTTCCAGGACAGCCAAAACTATATAGAGAAAAGTTGTCTCAAAACAAGACAAAAAGGGACTGGTGAGATGTCTTAGCTGTTAAAAACATTGGCTGCTGTTCTAGAGAACCTGAGTTCAATTCCCAGCAACCACATAGTGACTCACAACCATCTGTAAGGATACGATGCCCTCTTCTGGCCTCGGGTGTATATGCAGCAGAGCACTCATTTTAAAAAGTAAGTAGGATGAGTGTTGTGACCTGGGACGTGAGGGCCGTCCTTGTCTATATCATCAATTCTAGACCAACCTGGGCCAAGAATCCTTTCTCAAAACATAAAAATAAAATAAAAAATTAACATGAAATTGTTTAGTAATGAGCAACATTAGTCTCCATTAGTCAATAGAACATGGGAGGCTTTTTTTTCCATGGACATAGCCCTGGCTGGCCTGAAACTCTGCCAGAGTACAGGGGTTAGAGGCATGCACTGCCCCACACACGGCAAGCATGATACTATTAGTGAACTGTTTAAAAGTATCTTGTATTTGAACTGGTTTAGCATTTGCTGCAAAGTGGGACCTGACTTTGATTTTAGAACCCAAGCACAAGTAGGAATGAAGGACCAAGTTCTGTGCTCTGACACAAACATCATGGCATGGCCCACTTACCACCTCCATCAGTGAAAGATTTAAAAAGACTTCCAAACCTGGTCAGCCACATGAGTGCAGCGTATGCTTACCTTCCTGCTTTTGTAGATCTCCATGAGAAAAGGAAGGAGGGGAAGAGGGCTGGCACTCCGGATAGGGAACACGGCTCAGCCTAAAACGCAGATGACAGACAGGCCCTCTACAGCCCAGCCCATTAGTTTAGTTACAGAGTTGATTTATACGGGATGTTTTGTTGTTTTTGAAACAGAATCTATGTTGCCCTGGTTCTCCTAGAATTCACTGTATAGATCAGGCTAGCTTCAAACTCAGATCCACCTGCCTGTGCTTCCTAAGTACTGAGATTCAAGGCAAGTGCCACTGTTCCTTATGATAAATTTTTTAAATGAGTTTGATTGTATATTTGTTTATATATTTTACATGAGTGCACAGTAGTTGTCTTCAGACACACCCGAGGGCATCAGATCTCATTACAGATGGTTGTGAGCCTCCATGTGGTTGCTGGGAATTAAGCTCAGGACCTCTGAACCACTGAGCCATCTGGCATGTTTGTTTTATGTAACTTGTTATCATAGGATGTAGTTTTGTTTGTGGTTTTTTTTTTTTTTTGTTGTTCTGCAATCTTTGAAATACGGTCTTATCGCAGGCTGTCCCTTTGTACCTGATCTTGTACTTCCTCCTCCCAAATGCTGGCCTTACAGGCATCTGCCAGACAGACTGGCACAGACTAGCTTCTGTCTCCCAAGTGTTATGATTATATATGAGGCCGCCATACTTAGCTTATAAGTCTTGATAGCCTGAATAGCTTAATAGATTTTCTCCATTGTTTTATCACCTATGAAAACACAAGTCATTTGTCATTCTTATTGTGCTTTTTTTCATTATTATTTTATAGAAAATGTACAGGTCATATTGAATGAAGGCAATCCCTGTCTCATTTCTCACTTTAAAGGCTCTTTTGATGTAATAACCCAACAGTCAGGAGTATTAGCACCAGACTGCTTGCTCTTCTATTCATCTAGAGCATTGTTCACATAACATGAGCCTGTAAACAGAGAAGTAAATCGAATTTTCACTGTTTTGTGGATTTTTGTGGCTGTATTAAAGTTTTTAGACTCAATTACCAGCTGTCAGACTCTAGTTTTTTCTCACACAGCAAATTGTTTTTCTTGAAAGGTTTTTAATTTCATTAGAGTAATATCCTTGGCATGAATCATTTAGATGAATAAGGTAGACAGAGTGTGACTGTGCAAACCTGTAATCCCAGCACTTGGGAAGCCGAATCAGGCAGATCTGAGTTCAGGAATAGCCAGGGCTACATAGTAAGTAAAGTGACACTCTTTCTAAAACAAAAAAATAGATAGCATAAAAAGTTTTCTTCAGTAATTTTAAACTTTAAAAAAAGTCACAGTATAAACCAAAGCAATGTGTACCCTAACAGGCGGACCCCAGCAATGCAAACCCAGACAGTGTACACAGTGTATACCCCAACAGTGCAGACCCAAGCTACCCCCTTTTTTTTTGGATATGGTGATGGCTTCACATGTATTTCCAGCATCCAGGAGATGATATAGATGACATAGAGGCCAACCTGAGAGCAAGCAAACAAAAACCTGGTTGGGTAGACGTAGTAATGGAGGAGGAATTGACCCTCCTGATTTGCTGGTAGGGACATAACTCTAGCGCAGACCCAATGGAAAACACAGCCTGGCAGTTCTCCAAAAGCTACATTTAGAAATACCGCATCACCAGCATTCCCACTTTTATAGTTAAATCAATAATAATAATTGGGATGAGGACTGGTAAAATAGCTCTGTGAACAAAGAAAGGTATTTGCTGCTATGCACAAAGACATGTGTTGGGTCCCTAGGGCTGCTGCCCCAAATAAATAAACGAATAAATGTAACAAAGTAGTTAGAATTGTTATAGAAACACTATTGATAATAGTCAGTAATATCTTAAAAAGAACAAAGTATAGATGTGTCCTGTGACCTGTATGCATGTTCAGAAGTCAGACACAAAGGGCATAATGCCTCAATCCTGATTATAAGAAGTGTTCTGGATAGATAAATCCCTGGAGGCAGAAGTAGAGTGTAGTTGTCTGGGGC